>NC_026478.1:1399942-1431895 GCF_000328475.2 Mycosarcoma maydis
ACCTATACCCCCGCCATCCCCACCGCCTCTGCATCTGCTCAGCTCACCTCCATCTCAAAACTTCGCAATCCATGGTCGCTCAATACCCCCCAGATGCAAAGCCAAGAGGACGACGAGATTGATGTCTCAATCGCACGCGATCGCTCCAATAACCAGCTTGCACCTGGTGAGGAGGCTGTGCTCAACATGCTCGACTCTGCCTCTGCTGTTGGCAGCACCGTGTCAGCTCCCGTACCAGCAACCCCATTCCAGACCGCAACACCCGGCTCGCTGGCCAGATCTCGTTCCTTTACCACCACCACCAGGTTTCAAAGTCCAGCATCCCAGTACAGTCAAGACTTTCGTTCGCCTTTCTTGGCGGGTGCATCTTCTCCTGCAGCCGGCGTCAGAGAGGCTATTCGTCAGCGCGAGCTGCTCGACTCAACCACAGCCGGCTCAAACTTTTCAGCCACTCGACCAGCCTTGTCACCAGCGACCTCGGCTTTTCTCACCAACATTGCTTCCAACGACGTCGAACCTCTTCAATCCAGTCAAACTTCGTCAACCATCTTTTATCAGCGCAACGCACAGGCTTCAGCCAGTAGTTCGCCTTCCGACAAGAAAGTTTCACGAGTACCCGTCCCTACTCTAGAGACCAAATTGCTCTCTCCACCATTTACTGCACCTTCGATCGCCTTCCCACGTCGAGCAACAGCCGCGTCCACCAGCTTGCAGCTCCCCGTCTCTCCTATCGACAGCAGCCTGCTAGGCACCTCGGCCAATGCCACCAGCTTGTGGAGCAGACCCGGTAACGTGCCCGACACCCCCTCCACCACCCATGACCCAATCTCCCCAATGCTTTGGTCAGCGGCGTCTTCGGCACCCTTCAACTGGCATTCCAAACTTCAGCGCCAGCCTACAAACGATCACAGCGACAAAACAAAACTCGTCTACGCGCTCGAGCCCGTCGTTCCATCCAGCGAGGTTGCGCAACAGGCGGAAAAACATTCCGAGCGCGTATCCTCGCTCAAGCCCGACCTTCATCGTCATCGGACCGACTTCACAGAGGCTACCAGCATCTCTTCCAGCACCGCAGCACTCGGCACGTCGTGCACTGATACTCAGGACGAGACCGTCACTGAGACAAATGCAGCACAAGCGACCCAAACAGCTCTGTCTGCTTCCGAGCCAGCAACAAGCCGCCCGCTTTCGCACGTATCCTCGGTCAGCAGCTCCCTTGCCGCCATTCGAGGCATGTTTAGCAAAGCTGCGTCCGTGACTATGGCGTCTACAGAGTCTGCAAGCTCACCAGCCCGTTCCACCGAGCCTGCCGTAGGCCCTGTCTCCTCCACCTCTGTTGCGGCTGTCGCTAAGGAGCTCGAACAGCGCTCATCGACGCCTTCTAGACCATCAAGCCCGGAAAAGCTGACCATGCCCGCTTCACCCACAAAGGCAAAAGATCTCATTGCCTTGTTCGAGAGCAACTCGGCCAATGCTTCGCCTACGATCGAGCAATCTCATCCTTTCTCTCGCGCTGCAACACCCAAATCCAAGCTCTCACCCTCAAAGTGCGCAACTTCCACCGTCAGCAGCCTCAACACGACGCCAAAACGCCAGACCCCGCTCACCATCTCTGTCTCTCGGTCCAACCTAGGCCTTGCCGCATCTAGCTCTGCTAGTGATGCTCCCACCGAGCACACGTCGCCCGTCAATGCCAAGCTCCGCGCTCAGCGCTTCGAAGCGGGCCGATTCCGACCCAGACGAGCCGGCGTCGTGGGTGTCGGCGGCGAACGCCAAGACGCCAGCTTTGGCGGTCTTGCCAGTGACGAATACGACGACGAGCATGACGAGAATGCAGCGCCGAGTAACGTGCCGAGTGACGCGCACAACGTTGCTGGTCGCTTCCGATCGCTAGGCGTAGCCTCTCAACATTCTAGATCGCAGTCGACCCCCACCGATGTCAGCGCCAACATGCTCGGGTTTGGCACTTCACCCGCACGCCAGCCGCCTTTTGTTGGGCGTCGTGCCTCTCCCTCTCAAGACAAGACGCTGAATGCAGTCAGTCCGGAAAGAAAGGGCGCTTTTCGCAACAGCATCACTGGATTCATGGGCGTACTTTCAGGCAAGTCGGCAATCTCTGGCACAGCCGGTGGTGGCCAGACTAGCAACTATGGTCAAACGCTTGCGCCTGGTCTGCTATCCGAACGACGTCACAGCGCCAAGTCGGATCAAGATGACAATGTCAGCGTCGCCAGCGCGGCCACGCAAGGAACTACCGCCTCGTACCGTCGAAAGAAAGAGGAGGGAAATCTGCCTTTGACCAGTGTCACAGCCATTCAGATGTCTGGAGAACAACCAGGCACCAAACCGCTCCGCGTTGGAGTGCTATACTACTTCAACGTGCACGATCCCAACCCACGATGGCTTCGTGTCAAGGCGGTTCTCTTGCCGTCGGCTATCGCAATGAGCTGGATCCCAGCAGGAGGAGGTCGCGAAAATGTCGTCCTGGACCTCCGAGCGTGCAGAGAGGTTCATTCTGTCCCGAGCCCCGATCATCCAAGTAGTGTGTCGGACGTTGGAGCAGCATGTGCTCGTAGACAAGGCCTCGACCAGATCAGCCCTTTCCAACTCATCTTTGACGATGGTGTAGAGAGGCTAGCCGCCGAATCCGCCAAGGAGCGAGTGCAATGGGTCACTTCAGTCTGGGATGTATCAGGAGGAGGAACCGCTCAGCCGCACAGCGCACATGGATCGGACCTCGCCAACTCTGGGCACGACGCGCAACCCAAAGCAGATAGCTCTCGACTGATGCAAGCATCGCCGGCCGCTCGAGAAATACGCCTGGTCGATCCGAGCCCGACACGACCAAATCCTGCAACTCTCAGTCCGATGTCGTTGAGGCCCGGAAGCAATGAGGAAGCCATCGACCGCATCGGATCTATTTGGAAGAGTGAGTTGTCCTCAGAACTGACCAACAAAGAGGTACAGCCGAGCTTTGGAGCAGCGATGGACAGTGCAGCAGCATCCGCACCGCCTCCATTACCACCCAAGGAGACTCGCTCGGCGCCGACACTCAATGCACAACCACACAGTACCAAGCCTGCTCCGACGGCCAACATTGCAGCCGCACTTACACCAGCTCTAGCGTCTGTAGCTTCGGCGCCGCTGCTGACACCGTCGGTTTCCAACAGTCCGGTGCGTTCCAAAGTGCGCAGCTGGCAGCGCCCGCCTCTGGACCTGAGCACCGGCTACGTGCACGATCTCACTCCCAAGACGCCAACCTTGATCGAGCCTGGCGCGGATCTCGTCCATTCGACGCCAGCTTCGTATGCCGACGACAAGAGTAGCAGCAAGTCCGTCACGGATAACTCTCGGCGCATCCAAGGCGATCGGTCGCCGGCGCTGTCCTCGCCAGATCTAGACGGCTATGCGTCTGCTCGTTCGCAGGGCAGCTTGATCGATGAGTTTGGTCCTCGAACGCCTGTCAGCGAGGCTGTGTTCAACTGGTCGAGACTCGACAAGGAGTCGGATCTCAACCCCAGCGATTCCGCTTCTCAACGACCGGCACGCAGTGAATTTGGCACCATCAAAAGCACCGCTTCTGGCGTTGAGCGAAAGAGAAGCCTCCGTACGAAAGCCGACGACGGCGACATAGACGTGTGTGTCACCGACGCTATGCACAAGTCAGACAGCCAACGTACGCCAGCGCAGCTCTTGCGCGACAGCGTTCTCGGAGCATCGCTGGGCACTCGTGATTCATCCGCAGCGCTTTTCAACGATTCGCCGGCCGGCCGAGCCGATCGTCTCGGGACCGTGATCGAAGAGACGTCGTCGCAGGCGCAGAGCACCCGCATGAATGCTTCTGTGCGCAGCAATGCACGAAGCAAGCTCGATCAAGTGGTCGCCCGAGCCATCGAAACCGGATCAGTCAAATCACCAATCGCTAGAAGCGCTCTTTCACGACTGTCGAGCGGCGGCAGCATCAACTCGCACGATGTTGGCAAGCTTCTCGAGCTGCTCGAAGAGCAACAGCAAGAGCGTCTCTCAAAGGAGAAGGAGCTCGAGGATCAGATCAAAAGTTTTCAGCAGGTGGTCTCGGATTTGCAAAAGAACAACTCCACCAGCAGCTCGCATCGTTCTGCAACAAGAAAGACCTCCATTACCACCGCGAGTGGCGACAGCAAGGTGACCAGCACGTCTGCTCGCGACTCAGAGCTGGCGGCGATGCAGCAAAAGCTAGATATGGTGCTCAAACTCGTCACCAATGTCGTAGCTGATCCTGCAGTCCACAAGAGGGCCCAGAGCGAGTCTGCGACGATTCTCAACGCTGCCAACGTGCACCAAGATGCGGAAAGCGCCGAAGTTGCGCGGATTGAAAGCGTGCTTTCCAAGCTACTGCGCAAGATGCAAGTGTCGGAAGATGCAGCCATGTCACCTAGGTCGCGCGAAATGGTGCGTTCCGCCGCGCTGTCGCACAATCCCAGCATGATCGATGAGTGGGACCGAATGCCCGTCGAGTTGCGCGGCAACGAGCTGATCAAGTCGATGCAAGACCGCGCCAAGTTTGGCAAGGACGGACGAAACGAGGCGATCCAAAGCGACTACGCCATGAGGTCGATCTCGCCTGAGATGGTTCGAGCAGGCAGTGCGCCAGCAGGTGCCACCGATTCGGGAGCTTCCGTCACCGCCGACATTGATCCGAGGAGGCGCTTTTCTGCGTCGATGCCACGACGTGCTTCGGGCATTAGCATTGCAGCCAGTGCATCTGCCACTGACCTGAGCCGGATCCCCCCGCGCAGCTGGTCGTCGGAGCGCGGCATCCCTTCGCCCCCGCCCAACTCGGAGTGGGACGCCAAGTCGATGATCAGTCGACCGCCATCGCGAGCAACGGCGCATATGGGCCTGCCAGGACGCGCTCCAGCTCAAAACTTCCGCATGCTTGGCGATCCAGCCTCGACGCAAGCAACACCGCGCCCCGTGATGGTTCAGAACGAGCCGAGCTACGGTTCACTCGACATGGAGGCCGAGATCCGTAGGAGACGTGCACAGCAGCAGGCAGCTAGCGGTGCACCGATCCCGTCGGCGCAGCTCGGCGGCTGGTATACGCCCAAAGTGGCTCAAGTGGAAGAATCTGGGACACAAGCGTCTTCTTCCTCGGTGACAGCCGAGGCGTCGGTCGCCAACGTCGATAAGCCTGTCCCGCCAACACCTAGTGTTCGATGGGCGGTGGGCGATATCGTCGAAGAACCCAAGACTGCGCAAACTGCTGCCGAGAGGACGCCTGATGGACTGGGCTTGTCCATGTCTGCCGCTGCGATGGGCGAAGCCAAGTTTGCTGGGCCGCCTCCGACGCCTGGTGTGGGCCACGTTTCGTCTGCTGGCAGCGCATCCGGTGGCTCAGCACTTGGCACGCCAAACGCTGAGCTCGCCACCATCTTGCAGGCGCTCAAGCAGAGTGAGATGGCGCGTCAGACGCAGCTCCAGCAACAGACCGAGATTTCCAGGTACCTCAACGAGCTCAACGCGTGGTTGGAGAAGGATGTTGTCGATCGATCAAAGGAATGGCGTACGCTCGCCAGCGGTGTCTCGCAACTACACGACGAGCTCAAGGCGCTCAAAGAAGGTCGAAGCTTACCGTCTTGCGTGATCGCTCCGAATGCTCCCGAGGTAAGAGTCGCGGACGCATCGGATGCGGCACGACCACCATCGCTGCTCAGACCAGGCACGGAAGGCGCTGTACCCGCTGTCACTGAGCGCGGCGATTTGGCACCTGTGGCCCAAGTGGTTACGATGGGCGACAAAGCGAATGCATCCAAGCGGTCTGCGGGCACGCGAAAGTGGAACGAGCGACGCAGCGAGTCGGCGTCGGTCGGCGAGGCGGAGAGCCCGTGGTACAAGCCCGACGAGCCGCAACGTGCGCGCAAGAGCAGCTTCAAGACGAAAGCTGCCAAAGCGGCAGCGGCAGCGAGTGGTGCGCTGCTGATTCGGCAGGCGCTGCGAGAGTGGGAGCGCTTCAAGGCGATGCGACGAGCGTCGGGTCTACCAGAAGATCCGTTGCCTGCTGATGCCACTGGCGATCCTGAAATCGACACCCAACTGCCGCTTCCAAGTGCAGCACTGCACGAGCTCAAGAATGCTGCAGATGCCGAGGATAATCTGCGCATCGCCGACTTGATCCGTCAGTGTGCAGAAGCGGGCTATGGCACACAGGCAATTATCGAGCTGACCAAGTATGTGGAGAGCAAGGCGCCCGAACCCGAGTCCGAGAGCGATGGTGCTGATGCCGACGACGCGTCTCCGCTGGACGGCGATACGCTGATGCCCACTCCTTCGCCGTACCGCACGCGTTTTGCGGTGCAAGACGAGCCGGAGGAGCCGAAATCCGACGACGCCAAAGGTTTCATTCAGATGCAAACGCCCGTCCCGGCGCGTGTGGCTGAGCAGGAAAAGGCCAAAGAGACGGCGCTCGAGGAGGTGGAGGAGGTAGACGAGGCAGATACCGGATCGGGATCGGGATCAGGACCCACTACGGCTGCGCTGGCGCTTGCGGTCGAGGAAATCCTCAAGCACCTACTTTCGTCGAAAGAAGAGGCCAAGCAGAAACAGAGCGAAGCGGAAGCCAAGGAGGCGGAGCGGAAAGCGCAGGAAGCGGAACGCGAACGGTCGTTGCTCAGCCTGAAAGAAAAGGAGAAAGCGGAGCTGGTGGATCTTCTATACAGTCGTATTGCAGCGGACAAGGCGGCTGAAGAAGCCAAGGCGAAAGAGCTGGATCCCAAGAGTGCGATTGAGTCGCTTGTTGCTGCGATCAACGCGCAGAAGGAGACCGAGGTGAAATCCGCGGCTGCGGCTGACGCGGCGTTGCGCCAGATGACGTCCGAGCTGCTCAAATCGACGAGCGAGCAGAACCACAAACTGGTGGAAGCGGTGAATGCAGCTTCGCGCGATATGCTCCGCCACAACGTCCAGCAGCATGCCGACGAGTTCAAGCGCTTGTTGCACAAGGAGGTCACCGGCATGTTTGAGGATGTCGGTAAGATCCGCGAGGCCAAACGCCATTTGGAGTTTGAAATCGCCGATTTGTGGAGTATCAAATCCAGGCATTTGCAGACTCCTGGCGCTATGCCGATTGCGTATAGTGTGCCTGGTGGGTATCCGGCGAGTCCTGCGATGGGCGGCGTGGGAATGGGAATCGGAATGCCGCTCCCCATGCCGATGCCGCAGATCACGCACTATCACGCTAGCCCCATGCCGACACATGCTCCGGCGCATTTGTCGCCCATCCCGGCGCCAGCTCCACCTGCCGCCGCCCAGATCGACTCGTTAAAGGCTCAGAAGAAAGCCGTCAAGGCAGCGCTCAAACAGGCGGTTGCCGAGAGCAGTCCTGCTCCAGCACCTGCACAAGTCACACCTGCGCCCGCGCCCGCGCCTGCTCCAGCTCCTGCTCCTGCTCCTGCTCCTGCTCCTGCTCCTGCTCCAGCTCCCGCGACCAACTTCCTCACTCGAAAGAAAGACGTCCTGAACCCGTTCAGCATCAACTTTGGCCCCCGCGCGCCTGTCTCCAAATAGTCTCTGTTCACTCGCTACTCGCCATCGCACCGCTTTACACATCTCTCCACACGCATACCTCATCTTGCCTCATACGCAGTGAATCGTAAAAGCTCAGTCCACGTCTCGCCCGATTCCGACGCATGGATCCTGTATTGTGCACATGCACAACCGCGCATCAACCGCGCTCGGTATGCTCACACAGCTACGGTCAGCCACACAATGAGATGGAGAGCAACCACTCGAAAGCGGCGTGCAAACCAAAGTACAATGAGACCGAGATCATGTATGCAGACGAGCGCATCTAAGCCTCTGGACTATTTGAATCGTCTCTGAAAGCCGCCTTAACCTGTGCAGCGGTCGAAGTTGCTGGGCTGCCATTTGCGCCTGCGGGGAGCAGAATTCTTCTACGCGCGTTGATGAACCAGTTCGAGACCTGCGACAAAGTGAGGCCTGTCATACTGCACAGAGATCGTTTTTCGTCTTCGGTTGGGTAAGGATGACTGGCATGTTCCAGCAGCCACGTCTTGAGCAGATCCGTAACCGGTTTCGGCAGCTTCCCTCGTCTACGTGGTGGGGGAGCAATACCTGCTGCAGGTCCCGGTGGCACATGAGCCGCAGCCATGGGCATCACGCCGCCCGCCCGACCCATCCTCGGCACACCAGCGTGCGCGTGCATGTCGCGTGCATCTTGCATGTATTCTCCACCACTGTATGCGCCCGCGTACCGAGCCTCGGCAGCATGTCGTGCTCCTGTGTGCGCACCCATCGGCGCCACCCCAGGCGAAGCCATCCGCCCTCCACCATTGCCAGCTTGGCCGCCAGCATGAGCGCCAGCCGGTGCGTACGCCCCTCCAGGCGCCGGTCCGTACGCATCGTAGTACGCATCGCCATACCGCACCTTGCCTCCTGCGCCACCAGCAGACCCAAGCGGTCCATGGTAGTACTCGTCCATCTCTGCATCTTGAATGCGTTCGCGCGCAAAGTATAGTCGTCGATCCGGGTAAAACGGCTCCGGATAGCCGTGCGGCTCTGGCGATGCGCTCAGCCTGTCCGAGTGAGCCATCGGATCCATGGATGGCGGTGTGTACCGAGAGCTGCGCGACGCATGTGCAGGGGCCGCAGGCGCTGCCGGATAGCGTGGCGCAGTTGCACGAGACGAAAGAGGCGGAAGCACCGGGCGCGTGTCGGATATATACGAAGGAGGCGATGGCCTTCGAAGGTATGACGAGTGAGGTGCGCTGCGACTGTACGGGTCATGCGGCGGTGGCGGTGCTTGCGGCGGTGGAAGCGCTTGGCGTGGTGCGTAAGAAGGCGAACGAGGCAGAGATGCAGGACTGTATCGATCGGATCGGCGCGAGACGGGTGCATACGGGTGGCCGCCTGGTGCCGCTGTGTCGTGCGCGCCGCTACGATAGGCGGTGCGCGAGGTCGACGGTGAAGTAGGGTAGGAATGGCGGGGCGAGTAGCGTGGATCTTCCATACGTGGGTCTGCGTAGTGGGTTGCGTAGGCTGCATCTCGCGAATACGCGCTGTGATAAGTGCGCTCGGGAGTCTCGCCGCGTCCTCGCGCTCGATAGTAATCGGCTTCTGCGTAAGCAGCAGCGCGAGAAGGATAGTCTGGCGTAGTATGCCAAGCGCTGCCGTTCCTTTCGACGCGCTCAGGCGGAGCCCGCCGAGCGCCGATATCGGACGAGATGCTAGGCTTGCGTTTGAGTCCCGAGGATGCAGTCGGTGGAGAAAGTTCGCGCGGGTCGCGGTAAGCAGCTTCGCGGTATGTGTCCCGAGGGCTGCTTGCGTATCCGCGAGCATAAGGAACGGAAGCAGCTGGGAGTGGTGGGCCTGATCGTCGACCAGCAATACGAGGGCTGCCTCGGTCCGAGTGAATATCCCACTCTGCGGAGTGATTCGAAATCCGACCGGCTGGCGAGGCGGGTCGACGTAGCGATGCGGAAGGCGGCGAGACGCGGCGGGCGACCAAATCTGCCTTTTCGGAAGGGTTCATGGTGAAAGCTGCGGCTTTGGTCGAGCCGATACGGGGGGGGACGAGATCTGTCTTGGCTATGCCGAGTGAAGTGATAGGTGGGAGAGGCTCGATGTCGTGTGAGAACGCCAAGGTTGCCACAGTGCTGATGGAGCGTTGACCCAAGCTCGAGACAGAATGGCGGTCGAACGATGTCTCGGATGAGCGCGTCGAGGCAGCTGGCGGTGAACTGAGACGTTGCTCTGATGAAGACGTGTCGGCAGGACGTTCGCTGCAAGCGCCAGTGATAGAGCCAAAGCGTGGTGAAGGGTTGCCGATGTTGGAAGAGCTTGGAAGACAAGGTGTGGTGTTGATGCTCGGCAGGCGTGGGGAAGCGTGCTGCTGTTCGCGAATGCTACTGACGGGTCTGAAGGATAGCGAGCTGACCATGATGCAGCCGGCGATGCCGGATATGAGGAGGAAAGTGGACTGCCAAAACAGGCGACACCAGCGGTCAAGTCGATCGGTTGACAAGTGCTGTCAAGCAGGCGATGCGCTTGTTCGAAGCGCGTAGCGATGATGAGCAGAGTGAAGAACCGATACCAATGCAAGGTGCGTGGAGTGCTGGTAGCTGTCGAACTGGCTTCAGCTGGGAAGATGCAACGAGATGGTGATGATTCAACAGCGGTGATGCTGACGTCGCGACCGGTTAGAGCTACAAAATAGTTAGGTGATGGAAGGTTGTAGACAGCAGCGTGAGCAGGTGTAAGCAAGGCAAAGACCGATGTTGCAGTGAATCCGGTGTGAGTGGAGAGGATAGAAGGATGCAGCTGGACGATGCGGATGGTGTGAGTGATTAAAGACCACGTAGCGGATGGACAAGGATGGATGCCGAAACGGAAGGCGGGACCAAGTGCCGGTGTATAAAGGACTGACTGTAAAAGGGACGTGAAGCAGAGAGGTGGATCTGGTGCTGGGCCAGCCGATCTGGGTGGATGAGTGACCAGGAACACGAGACGCTGAACAAAGCTTGCACCGAAGCGGCGGTGAGCCACGTAGCACGGAGAGACGGAGATTGAAAAAAGCAACGGCGGTGATGGAAATGACGAGAGTCGCAAAATAGAACAGAGTGACAAAGGATAAGGGACGGACGGATGAGGAGGAGGCGGCGGCGGCAAAGATTGGCAGGGCGCAGTATGCTATGGTGGACGACTGAGCGTTGAATTGATCACGAATGCTCCAGACCGAGTGTGACAGGTTGGCGGATGTGAGGGGCCTGAACGGCACAGAAAAGGATGACGAACGATGGTCAGCATCAAAGGGCAGACAAACCAACGAGAGACGACGCCAGAGTCACAGCGTGGAAGAAACGAAAGCAGAAAAAGCAACGTCGTCGGTGCAATTGAGACCCAGCCGCAAGTGTAAAACAAGCAGCAGCAACAACAGCAGCAGCAGCAGCAGCAGCATTAGCAGCATCACGCAAAGGCGGTGGCGGAGATTGGAAGGCCGAACAGTGAAACAGAGTCAAAGTGCCATCTCACCCAAGCGAGCGGCGTTGACAAGCAGAAAAGCTTTGTGGCTGCTGTCAAACCACTGAATCAACATTGAATCAACAGCTGCCAGGCCCAAAGTCTCATGTCAAAGAAAAATACAGGAAAATAGCCGTAAGATTTGAACAAAGAAGAACAAAACGAAACCAAATGAAACCATATGAAAATAACAATACCATCATATAGATAAATAAAGAAGAAAAAGTAGTTGAGTACGTTGCTGTGACTAGTTATCCAGAAACAAGGTCATGCCAGACACGGCCTTCAACCCAGCAGCCATCCGAGCGGAGTGCCAAATTCGTCCAAGTCAAAAAAGGCCAAGCCTGCAGCAATCTTGGCGGTGTGTGCGAAACCCACCGAGCTTTGGATTTCCCAGATTGGCTCATTTGTCCAGGCGTAATTTCAGTCTTGCGCTACAATTGTGCAGCTCATGAATCCAAATTACCGTAACACAAGCCTGAGTCGTGAGTGTTTTACGAAAGAAGGGCAGGTACTGCAACTATTTTATTATAATACAATAAAATAAACACGCATACACTCTCATAAAGTGTACAGTATCACGTCACAGCCGTCTCAGCCGGGCTGTCTCGAGCCTAAAAGGGTCACGGCAGTTTCTAAATTATTACTATGATATTATTTCTTTTGGCCTTGACCCAGGCCGAGCCGCACTTTCTTTTTTTTGACAGCTGAGTCCTGTGCGTGTTGTGCTGCATTGCCCCTTTTTTGGTTTTCTTCGTTCTCTTCTGGGATGATACGCGCAAAATCAAGTAACAGGTCACTAGCAGACGGTGTCCGACACAGCTTCAGCTACTATTGCCATGCTGAAAGCATTCAAAACACGCAAGACCACAGACCACCCTGGGCCTCACCATCTAGAGCAGATCAAGGCGACTCGCCCCAGATCAAGGCAGGAAAATTCCAAGTCGAAGCAAAAGTGAGTCAGCTGCCACTAAGCTTAATGCGACTACCCTGGACTATCATGCCACCTGAGACGGTCCATCCGCACTACAATCACGAATCCTACACCAATTCCCTCATAAGTATTCCCGCAGGAAACAGCAATGGAATCCAACCAAATGCAAGGCTCGACATCGGAGCTTGTGGCGTCACACCCACCTCACCACGACGCCCTCTCTCCTTCATCAGGAAGCGACAAAGGAGCAAGAGCATCGCACCATTCAGCTGCATGCTCGGCAGCAAGCTCGGCATATGACAATCGATGCAGTGGAGCCGAACTGTGTTTGGCGTGTCGGAAGTTCCTCGGCATGTGTCGGCTGTGCGCTGATGTTGCGAACAAGGCCTTGCACATACCCTTAGCATGTGTGTCTGTTCTTAACATCAAACTCTTGCAATTGTATCAACGTTGACCATCATTCCTTTTCATCCTTTCTACTCCGTCTCGGCACAAACGGCAGATGATGAGGATTCGAGCACAAAGGGTAAATGATGAGCTCATTTCCGAAGGAGCTCAACTAAGGGATAAGTCGCGATCCGGAAACAGTACACCAACGTAAGTTAGCTGGCATCCGCATGAAGCGAAAGAATGCAACAGTCGGCAGTCGCAGAGTCATGGGAGCGTCCTTGGCACTTTGTATCTACGGCACTGTACGGTATCATTGTGCAGTCGAATATGAGATCTAATTTCGGGGTGGACCTGTTTCGGAATGCACTCGACTAGCAGGTCAGCGGAATACAACAATCACGAATCGACCCGCTTCATTCGGTCGCATTCGTGGGAGGGGGGGAGCTCGATGCTTGACGCTGACACTCGCTATGATGGGCGAGCATTTGGGCGCCAACTAGTTCCATTTCAAGCGAAAGTTGCCCTGCTTCCATCTGCGCTTTGTAGCTCGAGTTGAGACGCAACACCGTCTGCGTGTTCTGTTCGTTCGACCACTGTGCACGACGCTGTTCGGAGCTGAGGGCTGACAGGTTCGGTCCAGTATGTCGCTCGCATCCAATTCGAGGATCCGAGGCAGCGTACGCAAATCAGGCACAACTCGTATTCCGTTGACAGTTGCTCTACCACAGACGTCAACGTTCTGACAGGCGGCTGACCGACAGCGGGTTGATCTTTGAGCGCCACTCACCACTCACTCACCACTCACCCCGTGACAATTGATTCACTGCACTCTCACACCGCAGGAAGTAGCCTTGCTGTGTTGCCAAGCAATGTCTCTCAGCATAAATCTCGCGTCGACTACGTTTGGAGTACCATTTTTCATTTGATTTTTTAAAAACTTTCCTATTTCGATTCGAATGATCTCTCAGATTGAATTTGTATTGATTCATTTCGTTCAGCTAGAAGCCTACATTTACTGTACAGATGACTGGAACGTCCACACTGATGCAATGCGACAGCTTCGAAGGAAACGCACATGCAAATACTGTAGGTGTTTTGTGGTAATTGACCGGGCGGGGTGTAGGGGTGAGTGCAGTTACCTAAGCCAACATTGGATCCAACGCTGCTGACAATGCAAGAAAGAGTTCACACGAGTCGATCACTCGTTGTAACAGAGTTTCATCCGCCTGCACGTTTTCCCACCATTTTCTTTGCCCGTGCATCAGCGCACGATCTCTGCAGACCGCCAAACAGTCACGAGTGCTTCAGAGTGGGGTCAGATGCTCGAACCAAGCCAGAGCTTCGGATTCAAGAATTGCACCGCATCGGCAATCGGTTGCCGCTCAAGTAAAAGTGTCACAACAGCCAAGATAGCCTCCGTCGTCTCTAAACTTCTAAATCGTGAATCGCTTGGATCGAAAAGGGCTGACGTGGTCCTCGCTTGCCTTCGCTTGCCTTCGCTTACCCTCGCCTCCGTCATCATCGGCACTGGACATGCAGCTACAACACGGCTAGTCATGCATAAGAAGTTCCGACAGGTGAATGCGGTTGCTCTCCCTGTTCAGCCAAGATCGCACCTTCTTTTCTCTTGTCTACTGTATCTCTAGAAGCTGATTATCGACCGGCTTGGTTCTTCCCGACTTGTCCGATAGTAGCACGCCAATTTCTGTGTTCTCACGCTGACTTTCCCGTTGCCAGCTTCGAACGGCTGACATGCTTCCGAACTTGCACACACTCACACTGGGAATTTGGTCGGTTTTTCAGAGTTATCTCGGCACGTATTCACGATTGTTCCTGACTCGCGCATACGGAGCCAGCCAAACAGTCAAACAATCACGAATAGTTCATCAATCGCACTCGTGATTGACGCGCAAACGTGCTGTCAGTCGTGAGTGGGCTGTCTCGTCCCTTTTCGAAATTGCGGTCACCTGTGCCACTACTTGCACCACTCACTTCTCTTGTGCAGTTTTGAGCGTTCCACTCTTTGCTGCTCATCCAGGTAAGTGGACTTGCTCAACACAGCGCTGTGTAAATTATCGTCGAAGCACATGCATGTGGCACAGCGCCCTTGTTCCCATTACCATCTGAAGCGAGGTGCAGTCGCGTCTGAACCAGGTTCTCGGAAGGTGCACATTCACAATTGATTCCTCGCGTTTAAGCGACTCGCTCGCTAATCGTGAGGCAATCGTCAATCGTGAATCACGAATGCTTCGGCTCGAACACCGGCGGATTTCCTTGAATCTGTCAACCCTCTCTGAACGGTGTCTATTCCCTATTTTTTTTTCATGAAAGAAAGACGCATTCTTGGGTTCACAGCCAACACATGGGCCGATCGGCTGGTAACTTATCGAGCTTTTCCCATCACAAGCTCACGTTGTTATTGAGGCAGCAACTGATCGTCGTTCATGCATTTCGGTTCTTCGAAGCTGGACATTTGGATTAAAATCCAGGTCTGTTGTTTCGACTTGACAATCCGCGCTCGTCAACCTCATCAATCACGAATCTCGAATCACGAATCGTGAATGGCGGCCGCTACCAACACCTAAAAGCGCCGCCAAGATTCCCTCCACTGCGGTGACTTTGCACATTACCCAGCTCTTTGTAGCGAGTCTTTCACCACTACCTTTGTTTTGACCTACTCGTAGTGTGAAAAGCTGTGCCATCCCCATTGTCCGATGCGTATTATGCGACATGTGGTTAGCTGGAGACAATAGCCATTCCGAAAACCGTCTCGCCGACAACATGTCAAAGTAGGGATCGGGTTGCAACCACTGCGGCACCGCGAGCCAGCACACTATTGCAACCGGCTCAATCTCATGAGTTCATACGATACGTCAGTCACGAATACACTGATCGATAAGCCAAACTGGACGCATGATACTTGCCCTCGCAACAGCTATAGTCGCTCGGTGGCATCCGCACGAGGAGCAAGGAGTTGTCACATCTTGTGTAAGAGTTCCTTTGTTGTTCAAAACACATGTGAGATCCTACCTTTTACAAGAAATCACTCAAAAATCGTGGATCACGATACGTGATATGTGTTCGGGGCATGACAAGCTTAACTTAGTGTGGAGAAGAAAAAAAACGCAGGGGCCTCTTCTGCTTTGCAGCCGAGCTTGTCCGAGTGGTATCAGACGACGATGTCTGCCCTCCAATTCAATCTTCTAGACAGTCATCGACTCTTATCGTCTCCTCGAAGCACCGCGGGCACTAGGAGGTAGGATTCGGCCTGTCATGTCACGACATCATCGGCCCTTTACCTGGGGCGGAGCACAACCGGGCGCGTCCTTTTCGAACCCTACCTCGCCGACTCTCGAAGCAAGCACCTTCGGATTCGAGCCCAGCGTTCCAGACATTTACAGGCGTGCTTGGATCTTGGTGACCAAGGACGCCTCAGCTGAATTGTTTGCTGACACTTCAGATGCAGACATTCATCTGGGCCTTCTTCACAAGCTTCTCACCTCAGCCGGTGGCCTTGGTCCCGGCAGCGCAGAGCAGATAGTCAACTCAGCTTGCAAGGGCTCACGGTGCTCGCGTTCCGACTTCTATTGCGCGCTTGGGCTGCTTCACCAAATGCAACAGGGTGAAGAGCTCGACGTCCACCTTGTACAGCAAAGATTGACCATGGGGAGTCTGAGTGCACCAGTCCTTGATCTGTCCGATGCGACGCTTAACCCGCATTCTCATCATACCTTCCCACCGACAGCGCCGTCAGGCCCTTCGCGGATTGATCCACGTCCATCAACATTCATGCGCGAGATGTCGGATCCGTGGAACGCAAACAGTAGCGGCAGCTACAACGGCATTGATACAAGGCCGGCATATAACCAATACGATGCAATGCCGCAGCAGTATGACACTTTGAATAGCCACGACTCGGCCTTGCCCGCGGGATTCGCAGGCAACGTCTCTTCAGGTTCTTTCGAGCGCATCAAATTCAATGCAGGCGACGACAGACGGTCGCATCAGCTCTTGGCTCACAACCAAGGCTCCTCCACAGACACATTCCTCGCTCCAGATCGCACAGAAGCGAGAGCTCGACAACCCAACACGCGGCAAGAACGTCCCTTCTCATACATGTCAGACACGGCCGAAACCAATGCGGTAGATGCGGCCGAGGATCCTGCCGCTGACTTGCCCGAGGATCAAGTGACGGTGCGGCTGCGCAGTGAATTGGAAGGGTTTATTATTAAGCACAATGTCTACATTGTTAGCTCGAGTCTGCGCAAATCTCAAGTCACCAGGCGATACAGCGATTGGCTTTGGCTGGCAGAGTGCCTGGTCAAGAGATATCCCTTCCGGTGCCTGCCTGTTCTACCGCCCAAGCGGATTGCCATGCCCATCGCCGGTCGTCACCTCAGCGCGGATGACTTGTTTATAGAGAGGCGTAGGCGCGGGCTCGAACGCTTCCTCCGCATGCTCACGTGCCATCCGATGCTGCGCGAAGATAAACTGGTCGAGGTGTTTTTCACAGAACCTCGTCCAATCGCCGAGTGGAAGAGCTCGGCACCGGCCCTCTTCCTCGATGAGGAGGGCCTCATCAAGACCGTCGATGAAGCGGAACGCATGAGCATTCCTGAGGACCTGCAACTCAAGCTAACACAGCAACGTCAAGCTATTCCGGAGTTGCTGGAGCGATGGACCGCCATGGTGGCGCTGTTTGAGCGCATCGTCAAACGCAACGACGCGGCTGCAGCCGATTATTCGCGGCTCAACTTTTCGCTCCTCTCCGTCATCGAGACATCGGCCAGACGCTGGAGACCGGGCAGCGATAATGGTAAGAAGACGGAAGAAATCATGTCTACGATGGCGTCCATCTTCCAAGATCACTCAGACACAACGTCTTCGCGCGTCTCTGCAGTGTCTTTATCTACACTGGAAGGTATGAAGGCACAGCGTGATCTGATTCTCTCGTTCCGCGACTTGATCGGTCGCATAGATCGCCAGCTGGTGGATCCAATCGATATGCTCAAGAAACGCATCGAGGCATCACAAAAGAGGATTACCACGCTTGCAGCTTCGGCGAACAGTAACAGTGCGAGTATACAGCAAGAACAGGCTACGCTGTCCGCCCAAGTCAAGCAGGATACCCAGTCGATTCAGAAGTACCTCAACCGACGCATCCACGCCAAAAAGACGGTCTGGGAGGAGCTCATCTGGTTCCACCACAGATTCAAAGCGGTCGAAGAGGACATGCAAAAGTTCGTTCGCGATGAAACTTTTTTCCTTTCGACGTTGACAAGGATGTGGGAAGCGACCGAAATGAAGATGAAGATGATCCGCTGATACCATGTGCTCGTCTCCGCATCCAGCAGATCACTCATAACCAAGTTCCCGTTCCGGAATCTGCATGTTTTGCCTTGTTTGTCTTGTAGCAGCATCTGTATCCTTTATTGCCATGCATTCGCACATTCACCACATTCACGATTGCATCCCGCCTGAAGCGCATCTACACAAGCTACAGTAGCTTGACCCCATCAATTTGCCAACAACGCGCGATCCGTTCACGGTTTGAGCAACCCCGAACCACGGAACGGTGCTTTCATGAGGGCGAATTAACAAGCTGAAGCGGATGCCTCACGACTACGGATGTAAGACACGTTGACCGTGGACTGCAACTCACGACTGTGCCTCCATATCGTGTATGCGTGGGTTGTAAGTGCTACCGCCTGAAAAGCACCTTCCAGATAGTTACGGATTTGTCTTGCCCTGCTTTGAAAGTGATGCAACGTCGCTCGCTTGGTCCCTATTCAGCATGTCACTTGTTGCCAGCTCAGTCGCGTAGGCCAGGGTTGGGTGGACCTCGGCGGTGGCGGCGGTGTTGGCTGTAGCTGAGTGCTTTTGTGGAGAAATTTGGCTGCAGCTCAGTTGAAAACAAGCCAAATCACAAATCGTGAATCGTGAAATGGGAAAATTTCCGACGATTCGTGATTTTTTGGAGCTGCTGAACCCTTCCTTGCCTCTGAGCTTGTCACGTATGCCTTTCCCAAACACCATCCGTGATTCACACAGGACGATTCCCATTTCACTTTCGCTTCCGCCGTTTCCGACTCCATCCCGCCATGCATATTGGCATCTCGTGACAACGGTGCACTTCTATGCCCTTGCCACCTGCTGAAGCACCTCTGCTCACAATACTGCGAACACATCCCACAATTTACGCCCCTTCACAGAGCCAAATTTGTCAAAGCACCGCTAACGATCCTACCGTATATACTTTTCTTCCCGGCACCTCTCACGGCCACTACACTCGCTACAAAGTGGTACTTCGCGCCAGCATCTTGCTGATGCACCATCGCATATACGCCCGTCGCATCAATCAAGAGCGCACATACATACACGCTTTACTTGTCTCTGACACCACCATCCATTAGCAGCTCTACCATGAAGTGCACCAACTGCGGTTCGTCCGCCATTGACTATGCCGACAACCAGGCAGTATGTTCACAATGTGGTGTCGTTCTCGAGGAATCGCAGATCGTCAGCGATATCACGTTCGGCGAAAACTCAGCTGGTGGTGCTGTTGTCCAAGGTAGCATGATCGCTGGCGACCAGGCTCGCGCACGCGTCTCTGGTCCGGGTGGCTTCCGCGGAGGCTATGTGAGCGAGTCGCGCGACATGACCATCTCGAATGCACGAACTGGCATCAACAACATGGCCTCGGCACTACGCATTCCATCACACGTTGCCGACCGTGCACTTCGCTTTTTCACGCTGGCTCTCGACGGTGGCGCTTCGGCCGCCACAGGCGAAGAGCCCAAAAACTATGTTCTCGGTCGCAAGTCCGAGTACACAGTCGCAAGCTGTCTCTATGTGGCATGTCGAATGGAAAAGACAACACACATGCTCATCGATTTTGCTGATGCCATCCAGGTCAACGTGTTTATCCTCGGTCGATCCTACCTTAAGCTCATCCGCGTCCTCAATCTGCGCTTGCCACTGATCGATCCTTCCATCTACATTGCACGCTTTGCGGCGCTGCTTGATTTCGGCGAAGAGACGCAAAAGGTGGCGTACGATGCCTCACGCCTCGTCTCTCGATTTCAAAAAGACTGGATCACCGAGGGTCGTCGCCCTGCCGGCATTTGTGGTGCGTGCCTCATGCTGGCTGCACGCATGAATCACTTTCGACGCTCGGTCAGCGAAGTGATCCAAGTAGTCAAGATCGCCGATGTCACGCTGAAAGCGCGTCTGGAAGAGTTCAAAAAGACGCCAACGGGCCAACTTTCAGTGCAAGACTTTCGCAACGTCTGGCTCGAGGAGGAACATGCACCGCCAGCCTACCTGCGCGCTCGTGAGCCGGCGATCGTCAAGAAAAAGCGCAAATCGTACAAGCACATCAAGCTTGATGGCGTCGAGAATGCAGAGGCGCCTGATGACGCGGATGCAGATGCAGACGCGGAAGGTGAGGAGATGGCTACCAGCAGCGGCAAAGCCGCTGAGGCCGTTGATGCGGACGCAATCGATCCTGCCTTGGAGAAAATCGTGGATGAAGCCACCGAGCAAGAGATCCAACAATATCTGCAACAAAGTCTGGCGCAAGAGCTCGATAAGGCACTCGAGACGCAAGAGCGCGAGCGTGAAGAACGCGCGCGATCGGGTCAAGTCGCTGCATCGTCATCGCAGACATCCGCAAGCAACAGCACACTGACCGACGTGGCGCGTCCCATTCCGGACGACAATGGAGCGAGTGCTTCGGGTACCCGTGATGCAAGCCTCGACGTTAGCAAGGCCGGTAAACTGCTGCCCCTCGGCGGACTCGGCATGGACGTTCAAAGCACGTTTGGACACGATGCCAATCCGGCTCAGAACGGCGATGCCAATGAGGGTGATGCGGGCCTTGCTAACCGACGACGTAGTGTAGCGGCACCAGTAGATGACCTGGACGACCTGGACGAGGAGGAGCTCGATCGCTTTATTCTGTCTCCGGAAGAAGTGAAAATCAAAGAGCGCGTCTGGATGGAGTTTAACAAGGACTGGATGGAGCAGATGCTCAAAAAGCAGCTCAAGCTCGAACATGACCAGAAGATGGGTGTTCCCATCCGCGAACCGTACAAACGCAAGAAGCCCAAGGCACCTCGAGATGCTTCCACTGCGATGCACAACACGTCAGCAGCCGAGAGCGCCAAGATCATGCTGAAGCAGAAGCAGTTTAGTAAGAAGATCAACTACGACGCGTTGAACAACTTGTTCCCCGGCGCCAAGGTGATAAGCGGTGCAAGTAGCAAGGGTAGCATTCGCAAGGCGGCCAGTGGAGCCAAGTCGCGCAAGAGGGGCAGGCATCAGAGCAGCGACGAGTCGTCGTCTTCGTCTGAAGAGGAAGCCACAGGCGCGGATGCTCGAAGAGGCAGAAGAGGTCGCAAGGGTGCTTCCGCAAGCAAAAAGTCGAACAAGGCTTCGCAGAGCACCGGACAGGGCTATTTCGAGTCGGACCAGAACGAGTCGCAAGCCGAGATTGTGGAGGAAGATGGCGAGATGCTTCCACCTTCGCACCCGCTGCGCAGGAAGGAGACGAGACTCAACAAGCGCGGCGTGCATTCGTCTGCGGCTGAAGAGTCGGCCAACACCGACTTGGGAGAGGACATGGATGAATACGCCGAGGGAGAAGCGGTCAACCTGACGGAAGCGGCGATGCGCAGCCGACTTGGCTACTTTGACGACGACGTGTTGGATGACGATTGACCAAGTCGTACACCGTGTCAATGAAAAAGAGTAGTTGGCAGCCGTACTTTGCAGGACCGATGTTCGTTGACGGGCCATTCTCGTCGCTTTTTACTCGCATTTCTCTCTTTCTAAATGATACCCACGGGCTTTGATTCTTCAAAGCATCCGTTCTCGCTCACCTCGCTTGACAACGGAAGCTTGAAGAAACGGCGGTATGAACCTGCGCCATGGTGGATCTGCCGATGAGACCTAGATGATCGGCAGATCTGATCCACCTTATTTATAACCAACAGCCGAGCCGGCGGCGCGTGACGCAGCGGAGACCCGAGAAATCACGAATTCGCCTTGAATAGTGGCTTGCAGTCGTGAGTCGTGAGTGAAGTGATTCTACTCTAACAAGAGCTCGCTTGAAGATGGATAACGAAATCGTGAATCGTGAATTATGCCAGCGCTGATTCGTGATTTGCCGATCAACAAGCCCTAAAGTAGTTCATAGGGCTGTTCTGATGGGTTCGAGATAAGCGGCTCAACCGCCCATTGCATTCTTGGGCTTTGCACTTCAGAATGCATCTTGAGCCGAGAACGGAGGGATCTAAACAATCACGAATGTCAGGAGAGTGCCACTCCTGAACACAGTCTGGGCTTGCATTAGCTGCATCACGCTGTGTAGAAGCTGAATTTGTGAATTTTGATACTGTAGTTACATGATTCTGTGATTCGCGATTGCTGTCTCTCGCTTTGTCTCGCTCGTGCCGAGACTTATCAGGGAGAAGAACCCCGAGCACAGCCCGAGAGTCTTTTTTGGGCCACTCGTGCCTTTTCAGGCTCCAGAAGAGCTCACAGCTGTGATGATAACTTAGCCTGTCAGTCAGTTCCCGAAACTTGCCACTTTTGCCGAGACCCTCGCCACCATGTTTCTTACGTTTGTTAGTGGCAAAGATCCTGCCTGGAACGTGCCATCTCACCTTGTCTCGAGCGCCTTTTGCGTCTGGCATTCGTGATTTCGTTCTGTCGCCTACAAAGCATACCCGTGACTCCTTCTCGGCGTCTAATGAGTTTCACTACAACATCAATCACTTCTTAGGCGCTGGTTCGTCCCATTCCGTCGCCCTCCGCCTTCCATCTCGCAGGCCTGATCCTGTTCCTTCTGACGTCGGTGTCTACCAACCAGACCAAATCCTCGCCACATCAACCAATTTGATCACCAGCTACTCCCAATAGAAATCTCTTGATCTTTTCTTGCCTGTACTCAGAATCCCGTCGCAACTGCAAAGCCTCTTTGACATGTCAAGGCTTCTCTACGTGCCTAACCTCGATATCGACTAGCACCTCATTCTCAGCACGACGAGACAAAGTTAAGATGAGGGTCTCATTGACCGCCATCGTCGCCACTCTGGCAATCCCAGTCATCCGAGTAGCATCGCGGTCCCCCTTCGCCCCCACATCCGACCCAGGTGTTTATCCAGGTGGGGATACTAACCCATCCAATGGTTGGACCACGCTCCCTACAATTGACGGCGCCCGTATCGACAACTCGACGCTTCGAGTCGGTTCGGGCTCAGCTACACTTTTGCACTACATCGACGAAAAGTACGACGCCAGCAAGATTAGGCGTGCTGTGATCCAGATTCACGGTGAGAACCGTGATTCGTGGAATCAGTGGATCTACTCTGATCTAGCAGCAAAACGCGCTGCTGAAGGTGGAAGCTTTCAACGTAATCAAGTGGTCGTGATGGCGCCTATGTTCTTCACCACCAAGGACGAAGGTGCCTATCCATTCGATCCGACTTTGGATGCGGGTAACAAAGCCACCGTAACAATAGATACGTCAGACACGGCAATAGCACGGCAAGACTACGCTCAGCAAACCTCGATTGCAGAAGAATTCACTTCACCGCTTCTGAAACGTCGAGGACGATTCCGAGTTCCACTGCAGAAAGTCAGCACCACCGATGTCATGATCTGGAAGGCGGTCGAGTGGGGGGAAGGTGCGCCTGCTTATGAGCCTGTCACTGCTGAAGGAGCTGGTAGCTTTGACGCGCTCGATGCAGCGGTCGACTTTTTCCTCGACAGATCACGTTTCCCTCGCCTGCAAAAAGTGGTCGTTGCCGGCTTCAGTTTAGGCGCCCAACTCACCAACCGCTATGCTACGTTCCGCAGCGATACCTCACAGGACGGCAGAATCATTTATTGGATCTCTTCACCCAACTCTTTCGTCTACTTGCAAGGCGATCGACCACGCCACATCGGGTCTTCCTGTCGTAACACGTATGCCGACTACAAGTACGGCTTGAATGGTACACTGCCGCCTTACTTCACCAACTCGAGCAATCAGCTTTCTGCCTCCGGACTCATCTCTCGCTACCTCAGCCGCACTATCTTCTACCTCGTAGGATTGCGCGACACCAGTTCAGGATTGGACAGCTGTGCGCCCAACTCACAAGGTCTGGGTCATCTGGACAAGATGTACTTCTGGACGCATCAGGTGATCCCCAACTTGCCCGGAAGCACGGGCCAAGAGGGACAGTTGCCAGCAAACAACCTGTTGCGATACGTTGAGGATACGGGACACCAGGACTGGAAAGTGATAACATCTGATCCGGGTGTCGAGACGCTATGGTTGAAGCAGTGGTATGCGAACGGCACGGATGCGAAAGCGCCTGTGAGCAGTGGCGTGGTAGCGGGCAACACGCCGAGTAAGAAGATCATTAACGGTATCAACGGTGCGCAAGCTAGTAGAATACATATGCTCATCGTGGTCCTAGCGGCGCTGGTCGTCTCGCTGATCGCGTTGGTTCTCTGATCGCATCTCCTTGCATTCATACACACACACTTGTATATGACAATTCCCCTCCTGATCGCACCCAGACATAGACAGTCCTCCCACCTTGGATCCCCACCAGCAACGCCTCTTACAGCCCCACAATCTTTAATGCCTCGTGTCGGGCTGTAATCCTTCTCCGGCTACACTGCTAGATTTGTTTTACGTATCGCTTCTGCAATTGCACTCTTGCACTCTCGCAACATTGGGTTTCGTAATTTGTGCAAACTTGGATTCGCTTCTGACCAGCCATCATGTGCTCTCGAGTTGGGTAAGAAGCTGGGAACACAGCACAGACGATTCAAGATGGCATGTCATGGTTTGGATTGCAAGACCAGACACTATTGATATCAAGACGGTTGCACCTGTGCAGGGGGGGTCGAATGCAATATTGCATCTGCTTCCACCTCTACTTGGTCTGACGTTGCTGTAGCAGCTGCGAGACCAGCCGGCAGCGACGCGCCACGCAGAGATATGGTGGCATCATTGTCGTCCGTAGATTTCTGAGATATCTTCTGCGTTCGGTCATCCGACTCAGCTTGGTCCTCACCATCCTCCTCGTTGTCATTCGCGTCGTCCTCGTCATCATCCTGGCTATCCTGCCCATTCTGGTGATCCGGGCGTAGTTCAGTATCCGCACTCTGACGCGCAAGCGATGACCAAGCTGGCATGTCAGTATCACCTTCCTCGTGATCCGGCCTGCTCAGAATGGCCGTGGTCCGTGGACTAGGTGCTGGAGGCGGCACCAGCCCGACTGCGTCCACCTGTGTCGATGTCGATGTCGACGATGAGAATCCGGACGGCTGCGTATGCAACAACGGTCCCTGTTGCAGGCTCTGCGCGAGCGAAGAGCGCATGGCGGTTGTGCTGCTTCTTTCCCTTTTCGCGGTGGTTCCATTCAAGGTGAACGGCGCAGCCGTCGAGGGTGCGCGGGAGAATTCGGCTGCTTCGTCAACTTCATATGCAGTCGCGTTGGCTCGTTGCGAGTGCTTGGCATCCGAGCCGTGACCTGGGCGTGGTGGCAAGTTGTCTGTGGCGATGAGATCGTACGTCTCGACGAGGACCAAGAAGCGAGAATAGAGCGAAGTTTCGGCTTCGCAAGCCAGGAGAACGTCCTTGTGGTAACACCAAGCATGAACAAAGATACGACTGAGACGTCGTGCAATGCTGCCGAAATGACGGAGACTCAATTTGGGAACGAAGGTGCGACTGGGGAAGTGACGTGCTGAATTGAGCAGTGAAGTTGCACCGTCGAGCGTGTGAACCATGTAGTCGATGGCGCAACACTGTTTCTCCTCTCCATGCGAAGCGCAAAGGTACATCCAGTCGCCCGCATTCATTGCAGCACATGTCTGAGGTCGAGCGTACTTGTCGCATTCCTGTTGAAGAGATGTGAGCCAGGGAGTGGACAGGTCGAGAACGAGACGACGCAACTGCTCGTACACCCAAACGTCGGTGTCGACGTTCTGGAACAAGCCATCGTCCTCGGGCTCGTCTTTTCGCTTGCCTTTGTCGGCGTTCAGAGAGTCGATATCGGCTTCGGTAGGTAGTGACGTGATCGCTTCGACGTTGTGTGGATCGTGTCGCACAAGCAGGGCGAGGTACTCTTGCAATTGGAAAGGACTGTCGCCGCCAGCGTGGCTCAGAGACGCAGCAGGCCCAGGAGCGCTCAAGGATGAGGACGAGGAAGAGGACGAGGACGTGGGTGAAAAGTTGGCATTGGATGTGCTGCTTTTACTTTCGAACGATCCTGACGCGAAACAGCTCAGTCTCTGCTCGGAGAGGGAGACGATTTCATCGAGTTTCTGACCTCGGCGTATACGGTGATGGCTTGGGCGCGGTAGCTGCTTGGCCGGAACTTTGGCTGGCAGTGCAGTGGACTGCATATTTTCTGTGATGCTCATGATGGTTTATGAGCCATGCGTTGACGGTCAGGTGTAGAGACGGTGGTGGTGGTGGTGTCGACGACTCTCTCGAAGCGCTGGATTCCAGCGTGGAAGTTGGACAACACCAAATTGAATTTACGCTTGCAGATCGCTTTGCGTCTCTCTAAAGCTCGCCAGTGTACACGAGTCGTGATTCACGATTTGCACGCGCGTGTTGTGGCCGTGTTGTGGTTGATGTGATTCAAAAGAGCAACACAGGGGCTAAACCCCCGATTCACGATTCACGATCAACAATCAAATCACGATCAACGATTCAGTTGAGAATAAATTAGGGGTGAAAGCCCGTGATGATTCTTGGCAGGTCTGTTGAAGGGGAGAAAATGGAGAAAAGATCGCTTGATTTTCTGGACCTGAAACAACGTACAGAATGAGCATATTTATGTCTTTGTGAACTGCCGTACTTGCAAGTCGACTCAGGATAGCGAGACCTACAGCGAAGAGCATTCTCCCTTTGCAACACTCTGCAAAGCCTTCGGAAGGTTGATCCTTGAGCGTATGCTATACGGTAAGAGTCCTTCGATACGGGACGTCCATCCTTCATTTATCGCCCCGTCGTTGTTCTGTGTGAGGCGTGGCTTGTGTGCCTTCCTGTGATAGGCTCTTGCAGAGTAGGCGAGGGCATCTCTGCTTTCGTTTGATCGCGCAGAAACTCCTGGTGATCGCACGTAATTTCCGTTTGTTTCCACAGAGACTATGCCGAAAGGGTCTTGGTCAACCATTCACGATTGTTTTTTTTTATCTTCACTTCAAGTGATTACGAGTCTGAACCGCGCAAAAAGACGCTGGTTCGACTCCCTCATTCGCATTCCTGATTTTTAGCATTTTCTAGAGCTTGCACACGGGCCATCATTGTTCCTCAATGCGACGATAAAGTTGTTGATGTGCGGCTGCGTTGCCGGTATATCGGACATGGTTTGAGGGGGACAGTTGAAGAATACAATCCAAATCCGATTGGTTGTCTAGACACCCTTTTGGTACAGTGGTTAAGCTTCAAGTCACGAGTAATTCACGATTCACGCAATTCACGATTCACGATTGGGATGTTGGACGCGCATGGCCGGTCTAACAGCTCTTTAGTGTTATCACATACACAATAGCGTGATCGTGCAGCGCGGGCGGATTACGGAACGTAAAACGTGAAAGCTGGACTTCGAAATCGGGGTGAGGTTGAATTGCGATGCCGAGATGACAGAAATGTAATCTCCGGGGAGGACTTATCCCCGGCGTCCATGGGAAATTTGAGTTCTGACTGGATGCAGCGGCAGTCTTCACGTGTACAGCCTCGTTTGCCTGAATATTTAAAGACCAACTGCGTTCAAGTGGTGGCAAGATCGAATCGCAAAAGAGCTCGAGCAGTATCATGGATTCGCAAGGTATCATTGAAACTGCGTACGTATCACGACCATCCGAGTAGCAAAAGCATGAGAGGGATGTTCTCCAGCTATGGATACGCCGAAACGGCGGATGTGCCGAACCTGCGTAAGAATGATGTCTTGTGATACGGTGTACTGAGTGAGCTTAACTTGTTTTCCAAGGCAGCCTAGACCGGCTGTCAGAATCGTGAATGCATGGTCATGGCCAACATCGTGATCTACTTGAGATTCCAAGCCACTCTGTGAGTAATGCGCTTGGGTTACCAGAGACGCCGCCTACTCGTATTTCCTAGTTTCGACTTTCTTCGCACGCCCATGGATTTTGAACCTTTCGCGTTACTTGGTTGTGTTTCTGACTGGCTATCCCGCTGTCTCTTGCGCTCGCTTACCGTGCAACTTCGACAATCGGCTCGCGTTGACACCGAAACCTTTTTTCACTTTCGGCTGGGCCGCAGGCGAACTCACTTACCTTGGAAATGCTCTTTTTGAACCGATTTGAGAGTTGACTTTCGCGATTGACAGCTTGACAGGGCGTTCGTGCCAAACAAAAGATTGAGAGAGATTTTAACCGTGAATCACAAGTGTGCTTGTTTGTAGCTGAACTGGCTTCAGATTCGTGGCTCAGTCATCGGAATCGATCCGCAAGCTCGCATGTTACCTCTGAATCCTCCTCATCCTGATCCGCCATCCTTTTGTTCTTGGTCTCTTCGTCCCCTCACTCGCCATCACATACCCTTGCTATAGCAGAGTCTTCCATGGCTCCTCGCTGAGAGTTGTTGGACACAAGCGTGCCTCACGATCACCACGCCTGCGACGCCATTCCACTCTAACCAACACATCAACGATCTGCTTTCGATCATCACGCAGCCCTTCTTTGTTTCCGTCGCTCTTCCGACCATTTTCGCTTCGTATTCATCTTCTTCGTTCGAGTCAGCGTCAAACAAGACAGTTCGTCCAGCCGCTCGTTTGTCCGTCCGCCTCACCTGCACCTCATCGTAACTCAATATGAGCGCCTACAACCTCAATATGGCCAACAACGCCAACATGTTGCCGGTACCTCAGCAGCAACAGCAGCAACCCGAAGCAGCGCGACCGCCTCCCAAGCGTCGAAATCGCAAGGCCGTGTCTTGCGTCTCTTGTAGAGAGAAAAAGATCAAATGTGACCGTGTCGTGCCGTGCAATCAATGCATCAAGCGTGGCGAGCAGGATCAGTGTCGCATCGAACAGAGACCCCAAATCATCCACGATCATGCTCATTCGCACAACACCGTTCCTGCTCAGCCTTGGCCTAACTACATCGACCCCCTCTCTTCCGGCTCCGCAGCATACAGCCAGTTCAGTGCCGCTACATCTACTGCCAAAGACCAGGTCAATGCTGCGCACCCCTCTGGCAACCCCGCACCTACAGAAGCTGAAGCCGTAAAATTACGTTTTGCGCAGGTTGAAGCATTGCTCGTAGGTCAGACGCCCCTCTCCAGCGCTAACGCTTTCGATCCTCAATCCCCCGCCGCCTCCTCCAACTGGAATGTGTATAGGTCTACGAGTGGCCCCGGCTCCGGCTCAGCAGAGTTCGACCTCTCGCGCATCAAGTCCAACAGCCCTGCCAACTCTTTTCCCAGCTCAGCTCATCATTCCAGCACATCGCCGCATGGTCCACCCGACGACACTGATGAGAGTGACGCAGACGACGACACTGCTCCGTCCAGCCCTCGTGCCGAAAGCCGAAGGGTCTCACCCTCCAACCGCCTCAGGACAGACCAGATGCCTGTTTCGAGAAAAGAGATGGATAGTGATACCGAAGACGCTGCCGTCGTCCTCGAACGTCTTGCCATGGATGATGCTTCCCAATTGAGATGGGGTAGTGCCGGAAATGGCTGCCCGCTCCAGAAGACCGGAGCCCAAAACCCAAATGCCGAGCAGTACAAGGGTATGGTCATCGAAAGCCTCGCCACCGGAGACAAATTCGAAAGGTGCTTGCAGAAGGACAAGGAAGTCGGCCTCATGTCTGTCCCCGACCACAATGCTACAAATGCCTCGTCATATCCTTCGCAGACCTTGATTCAATCTGCCACCAGTGTTGTTTCGCTCCCAGCATCTGGTCAACGCGAGCCTACTGGTATGCTTCTTCCGTCGCTCTCGAGCGCTCAAGACCCCGATACAAGGCTCGATGGCCAGCCGTCGTGTGCTTGTCGCGCTCCCAGCGACTCAGCCCATGGACACGATCATACACAAGATTATGAATGTCTCAAGAAGAACGAGCCAGCTTCGAAGGACCCATCTCCCATCACAGTGCCATGTAAGCTTGCTTGCGAGAACAGGGGCCTGCTGCGTCTCAAGAGTGGTCCCGAGACCCTCCTCGGCTGGGGTATGGGATGGGCGTGGTCAGCTGCCGAGATTCTGCTCCAGCAAGATCAGCAAAAGGCCAAGCTGGAGGGTGTGCCGTTCGTATCCACTTCTCGAACCGAACGCGAGGCTGTGTTGCGCGCCGTCTGCGAGAGTCTTCCCTCTAAACAAATCGCTTACCAGCTCATCGAAGTCTACGAGTCCCGGGCGCGCTACCTCTGCGGTCATGTCATACACGTGCCCTGCCTAAAGCGAGAAATGGAGGCTTTCTACGCTCTCGACTCGACCGAGAAGCGCGCTCGTGTCATCAATCATGTCGATCCGGGCTGGCTAGGCATGTTCGTCATGGTGCTTGCTCTCGGTATACGCTTCTATCCATGTACGCCCAAGGCTGGATGGCAGCCCGCCAACCACCTGTTTGATGGCAAAACCATCCACGCATGGCACTCGGCAGCAAAGTCGTGCCTTGTCCTTGCCAACTATCTCAACTCTTCAAGCATGAGCGTCATCCAGGCCATCCTTCTCATCTATCTCTTCGGCTCGGTCTCTGGTGCCAGCTGTGGTGGTGAGGCAGACTCCGGCACCACTAACATTGCTCTCATTCGTATCGCCATCACTAACGCGCAGGAGATGGGTCTGCACCGCCTTGGCGATCTTGACAAGCAGCCTCGGCCGAACGAGCCCTCTTCTAAAGTCATTCGCAGGGAGATCGCCAAACGTATCTGGTGGGCACTCGTTTTCCGCGATTGGAGCGCCGCCGGCACCGGTTGCTCCAAAGACTACATCATCCGATCTGAGCACTTCAATACTCCGCTCCCCGGCAACTACAACGACGACGATCTCATGCTCACACCGCTTCCTGCGCCACGACCCAGGGAAGAGTTTACCGAGATGTCCTACGTCCTCTCAAATCTTGAGTTCGGCATGGTGGTCAAGGAGGACGTTGATATTCGCCACCGTCGGGAGCTCCATACCGCCACCAATGGCGGCGATCGTCGCATAACTTGCTCCGAGGCGCAGAAGCTCGACTTTTTGTACCGTAGTGTTCTCGAAAACGCCCCGAGCTTCTTCAAGGTCGGATCCGAGATTGGCCGCGTCACGTGCATCGAAGTCCAGCGTTGGCTGCTCCAGCAGGCCATATTCAGCAAACTTCTGCGCATCCACCGCCCCAATCTATCGAGTCGCAAAGAGTCGCGCACCAACTGTGTGCTTTTGGCTCGCTCGATCCTCGACATGCAGAAGAAGATCCGTTCCAGATGCACGGTTATTGATCGTCTCTGGGTCAATCTTATGCAGAGCTTCTCCGCAGCCATCGTTCTCGCGCTTCACTTGCTTCACACCCGGCCTACCGCCGACCACCGTGTCTCGGTGCGATCTGAGATCACAGAAGCTATTCGAGCACTTAAGCAGGTCGACGGGAACGATTGCGCTTCCAAGAAATGCATCCGCATCATCGAGGCCCTTCTCGAAGAGGAGGAAGAACGATGGCAGGCTGGAAACGCAGCGCTTGCCCGCAAAGATGACAGTTCGCCACAAGAGACAGCCAAGCCAAAGCGAAAGCGTCAGATGGACGTAGAAGGTGGCGACGACGAGGCTGCTCCTGTTTCGGGAGTCGGTCGAAGGAAGAATCTGCTCAGTCTTGCTCACAGAGTTGCGCAGGCGACAAGCGAGGACGGCTTTGCCCAACAGCGCCAGGCTAGTACCGCACCGATCCCGACCGATGACCCTTCGAAGCGACAGGCCACATTGGCCGCAGTCCGACCCATGTCCGGCGCTCAGAACAATGCTTTGCTCGAGGTGAATGGCGTCACAGCGCTAAAGGATGATGCATCGTTATTCTTGATGAACAACACCACTTTGCCCTCCTTCGGGCCCAGTCCGCTGCCAAGCGCAAGTGGTAATGCTGATGACGTACCGTTCCCTCAAATGTTGCAGGCCATGCCTCTCGCGAGCAACCTGTTCAAACCTGACGGTGTAGATCCCTCACAGCGCATGGTGCCACCTAACGGTGTTGATCTGATGCTCAACAACCCCGTCACACCACCCGATGGCCAACCCTTCGATCTGGCTGCTTTCTTGGAACAGGTGACCAACTCCCCTGGAAGTTCGACCGACATCAGCTTGTCTTCTGGCAACGAGCGCTCTGCTTCTACATCATCGGATGTATCGGGTCTGGACGACAAGGCATCCGCTTCGGCATTCGGCGGCAGCACCGCAAGTCTGGGCGATGCTACCGACAATACGAGTGTGTCAAGCTTTGGCGAGCCGCTTTTGACCAAAGAAGCCATTCACCGTCAACAGCAACACCTACAAGCCAGCGCGGCCGGCAACGCCCCTGCGATCAGCGCGCCCGTTATTCAGAATGGCACATCGGCTGTTTTCACGACGCAAAACAGTTCGCCGGCAAGCGCACATCCAGAAGTGACC
>NC_026478.1:1431995-1510400 GCF_000328475.2 Mycosarcoma maydis
GAATCTTCTGGAACTGGATCATCACGCAAGGCGCCAACGGCATCACAGCTCCTACGACGGCGTCGGCCTACCCAACCCAAGCGGCGCCCGTGCTGGTACAAACGTCGTCTTCCGGCAGTGCCAATGGCAACGATGCGCTCGCCATCAACACTATGGCTTCGCCGCCGTATCAGCAACAGATGCCTCAGAATGCGCTGTATGCAACGCAGTCAACGTTCCCGCCTACGCCACAGTCAGCTCACAGCGGCCTCACGCCGTTCCTCAGTCCTGATGATTTTTTCAACAACACTGCTGAACCGAAGACCCACGGCTACCCAACTCCAAGCTCGCTCGCATCATCGTCGACATCACCGGCCAGGGTCGGCAGCAACGTGATGGCGACCAGCAATAGCACACCAGCATACCAGCCGCTAGTCTCGTCGGCGTCGGGTGCAGTGCCAGTGTACGCCGCTACGCCGGAAGCTCAGAAAGGCGTCGGAGCAGCGACAGGCGGTGTCTCGGTAGGCACGCCGAGCGCCGGATTTGGATTGGACGCCTTCCTCGGCGCTCCGCTCTACGATTTCGCCGACTTTGCCAACGCTTGGACGGCTTCAAACCCCGCCTCGGCTCCAATGGGCTCGAGTATGGGACCCGTCTCTGATCCATAATCTCGTTCTGGCGTCGTTCGATGCCTGTACTTTTACGTCTATCTGGGCTCAATGTGTACTTTTTCTCTCGCCGTTTCGTGTGTTGTGCACAGTCCTGCAAGCGAGGCAGGCCACAAGTGGGTGAGAAAGATCAAGGCAGAACGGGGCGGTGTAAGGTACAGAAGAGAAATGGCGATTACCAGTGAGGGAGCCAACCGTGTCTGGGCGGGGAGCGGTAGATTTTGAGGATGCCCGATTTGAGGTCGTCTAGCCTGAGGCTGATTTCTTCAGGGTGGTGTTTTTTCGAGTGCGAAGGGTTTTGGAGGATGCAGCGGAGTTTATTCTTTTTGGGTTCCATGTCCACGAGGATTGCGGGGATGGGCAACGAAGAGCCCAACGTGGTGTGGTAGGGAGCGAGCCCCTTTTTGCCGCGGAAGTCGGCGTTTGAGCATAGCACGATGTCGCCTGCGCGTGGTTCGTCCGCTCCTGTCTCCACCACTGTTGGTCCGACCTGCGTGAGGATCAGCGCACCGAGCGACGTGCCGACGGGCGGCAGCGACGCAACCGACGAGATGATGTGATGCACAAACCCTTGTGGTGAACCGTCCCCCAGAGGCGCGCTCGATTGCTTGGCCGCCTCAGTCGCGAGCCTGCCAATCTCAGCGCCGATCGAACTAGACCACTGCTTCAGCTCCGCACTCGACGGTTTCGGCGGTGCGAAGTTATGGCGCTGCGAGAGCGTCGTGTGCGTCTCTTCCAGATCATCGTCTTGGAACGAAAGAGAGATGACCGTGGTCGAGTAATCTTCGAATAGCATGTGCACGTCAGCGCGGTGCACTACCACGCCACTGTCGGTGCTCGACGATGTGTCGGCGTACAGGATCGCATCAGGTCGTCCTGCCACGGTAGGTGGCAGACGTAGAGGATTCAGGCCGTGTCTCCACCATCGACTGCTCGGCATGAGGTCCAGATCGCGTGAAGACTGTCGAGCGCCGACATTGACGCTCGATGGCGCGCCGAAGGAGGCAGGAGTGGGTGGCAGACTTGCTTCGGTCCTCCCCGGCACGGACGGTGCCAGCGTCGTGGCAGCAGAGGGCACTGCAGGTGCATCAGACTGACCAATCGCTTCGGTCGACGTGTACGAAGCTGACGAGCCCTGTCGACGCGGAGGAACGCCCGCACTTCCAGGCAGTGGCGGTGCTCTCGACGAGGGACGAGGAGGTGGGCTCACCGGAAGCGGAGGCGGACTAATAGGCATAGGCGGAGGGCTCGTCGCCGAATTTCGATCTTGCGCTAATTCCTGCTCTACGACCGCCGCCGACGACGCGCGTGAATGTGCACTGATACCCTGAGGCACAGGTGGCTTCATCGAGGTGCGTCTGCCCAGGCTACTACTGGCTGGGCTAGCAGAACGGATCGCCTCATCCAGATTTGGCATAGGAACCGTGCTAGATGGGCGACCAGGCGGAAGCATGGGCGGAAGCGTTGAATCAGCTCCTACCGTCGGGACGGATCGAGTGGGAGGTGGTGGCGACAGGGGCTTCGGTGGCGGGCTCGTGGGTACAGGCGGCGGGCTGGCAAGACGCGCGGGAGCATTGGTGGCAGCATCAGGAGATCTCGCTCTCTCCAAGGCCGCGACTTCAGCGTGCTGGGCATCCATACTTGGAACCGCTGTCAGTCCAGGAATAGCCATGCCGCCTCGTGGTGGTCCGCGTGGAGACAAAGCGACACTTTGATCAGGCTGCTCCACTACGTCGTTGACGTCTCTGCTCTGCTCCTCGATCTCTTCTGCGGCATGGATGGGCGCCTTTCTGGCGGGCATGGGTGCGCCCATGATCGGAGGTGGAGTCATACCTGGAAATGCGCCGATTCTTTGACCGCCCAGTGCAGCCATGCGGCGAGCAAGGTTGGCCCGTCGCTGCGCTTCTTGCTCCTCCTGTGTCAATTCTTGCTCCTCGAACTGATCGTAGGCAGCCGCTCCAGAGGCTTGATCTCTTGCGTTGGCGGCAGATGTGGTATCAGCAGCAGCGAGAAGCTCCTCGTCCTCCGGATCTTCCGTTGGAATCGCCACACGAGGTTTTGGAGCTGCAAGCACAGGGCCCGCAACGTCCTCAACTTCGTCAGCTGGTGGCTCAGGCTCATCGACCTCATTAGCAGCGTCCTCCATAGGCGTGGACAGTGTGGACGTTGGTACTGGAGGAATGACGCTTTCGTGTGGAGACATGGAGGTGGAAGCGGCGGACGCCGAAGGGCTTTGTGCACGAGCAGCAACAGCATCGTCATGGTCAGCGGTCACCGGTGGTGGTGGCACATTTGTCTTAGGTATGGGTGGGCGAGCGCTTGGTGGGCGACTCGGCGGCTTTAAAGAAGCAGCATTATCGGAAGGCACGTCTTCAATGGCAGGAGGCTGTTCAAGCTCTGCTTCTGCGGCAGGAGCCTCAGCTTCGACACCAGACGCAGCTGCTGAGAGTTCAGGCACGTTTTGAGCAGCTGGTTCGACCTGATCCTCGTAAAAGCCCTCGCCTCGGAGGTACTCTTCGAGCTGCCTCTGGTTCTCTGCAATCTCTGGATCGCTTTCATCGAGCTGTGGCTCAACTTCGTTCTGAAGTTTGGCGACGTCATTGGAATCTTGGTCATGGTGGAGCTCGGCAGATTGACCAGGTGTGGCATCGGCCTTTTCGTCAGTGAGACTGGTCGCTTCCTCTGCTGTAGCGACGATGGGAGCCGAACCTGCGCCATCCGCGGCAGCTTCCAGGAGATCCTTCTCCGACTCAAGTTCAGTAGGAGGAGCGGCGGCCTCGCTCTCTTGAGCGACAGCTGCTATTCCTGCGGCTGCGGCAGTCTGTGCCGCTGCCTTCCTTTTGCGTGGAGCAGCCGCTCTTCTGGGCACTGCGAGAACCTTGGGAGCCTCAACGGTTTCAGCGCTGGTCGGCGAGAGAACATCAGAGCATGAGGATTCCGCAGCGGCATTGATGGTGTCTGTGAGAGCAGCTGCGTCCGCGGGCTCTTCGTCGTTCGCTGCGCGCGGCGTTTCGGAAGAAACCGTGATGCCAGGCTCAGAGGTGGTACCCTCTGCAGATTCCACGCTGGAAGCAGTCTTGGTACGGCTAGGAGGAGCTGGTGCTCCGAACGGCACAGAACCACCACCCATACGGCGAGCACCGAGAGCTGCCATTCGTTTGGCGATAGCGGCACGGCGTTCCGCCTCTTGCTCTTCTTCGGTCAGAGTCTCCTTAGGCTCGTCAGGGTCTTTGAGCTGCTCTTGGCTCTCTTCCACTGCACCAGTCTCAGCCGGGGGAGCATCTTTGATCTCGTCATCCACATCCTGGGCCACGGCGGCTGCATCGCGCGAAGCTGAGACTTCCTGCGCGGCAGTCGTCTCAGCGACTGGCTCGTCTGTGCTTCTTCCGGACTCGAAGCTGGAGTTCCTAGCAGGGATTTGTGCTCCTGGAGCAAGACCCATGCCCTGCAAAGCGACATTTCGACGATCTGCTCCAATTTTTCCCGGAATGGCTGGTTTGGGCTTGATTTGTGGTGCAGAATCAGCAGCGGCGGCCTCGTTGCGTTGAAGCGCCGCCATCCTCTCTTTCAGGCTCATCTTGATGCTCGTCTGTGCGTCTGCAGCACTGAAGGCACCACCTGCACCTGATGCTTGAGGTGAGGTTGGAGACGGGCTGTTCTCGCTTTGCTGTGCAACAGGGGCCAATTTGAAAACTGCGGTGGCCGAGGCGGAAGTTGGAGCACCAGGAAGCAGAGGCTTCGCCTCGGTTGAAACAGGTGTCGGTCTCTTCCATCCGCCAAGCTTGGCCTTAGGAAGCGGAGGAGGTGCGGATTCGGCGGGCTTGTTGAATGCGGCGAGTCGATCGCGGAATGAGCTCGACATCCCGGCTGGCTTGGACGCCACCGCGGGTGGTGATTTAGTCGGTGGCGAGGCAACAGCTTTGGCTTCGGTGGCTGCTACAGTCTGAGCTGCCTCGAGTTTCGATGCATCGCTCTCACCCTTTGCCTCGACTGCTGCTGCAGCACCGGCAATAGCAGCTCCACCAGCAGCCTCAGAGGTACCGCGCGTGCCTTTGGCGGAGTCGTAGGCGGCCTCCTCGGTAGGAGCCTCAGCAGCACTGGTATGCGGATCACTTGCCTCTTGATTCTGGTCGTCATCCTCCTCATCGGGCGAAGGCGGTCGAGGCGGCAAAGGGGCGCCAAAACCAGCCTGCTCGGTCTCAGCTTTCTGAGCAGTTTCTCGTGCTGCTTCTGGAATGACTTGAGCTTGATACGACGGAGGCTGTTCCTCCACTACGGAGCGTTGGAGATCGGTTGGAGCTTCAGTTGGTATAGCGCCGGCAGCAGCGGGTGCAGAAATAGCCGATGCAATCTTGACATCAGCCTCGTGCGATGACGGTTCCTCAATGTCATCCAAAGGCTCGACGAAACTGCCAGGAAAAATGCCGCTTTTGGAACCATCGAGCGTCTCTCCAACTAGCCAGTCGTCATCATCGTCGTCATCTTCGTCGTCTGCTGTGTCAGTCTTGGGCGCTACACCAGTGACGCGGATGGTCTCTCGTTTGGCAAAGGTGAGGTCTTGCTTGTGTGGACTCTTGTACTTGGTTGTCGCCCTGGCGAGGTACGGAAATGTCGGCATGATTGTTGCGCCTGTGTCTGGAAGCACTTGTCACGAATCACCTTGCAAAATGGGGAACAGTGGCAGGCGCAAAATACCAGAGCGGTGAGGTATGACTGACAAATGAAGGCAGGCTCGAATGTGGTCCAGAGGACTGCGAGTGGCAAACGTTGTTAACCACACTACACGACTGAGAGCACGCCCAAGTTGACAGGCGACTCAAGTTGGTGCGCTGAGTTGTGAGTGTGAGTGTTGGCTGTGCTTCACCCCTAAGCCAAAGAAGCGCGAACACAAGAGCACGCAGAATAGAGCATCGCCAGTGCAATGCAGTGCAGTGAAGCGCACGGTTCAATTCGTGATTGTGGAGGCTGAAAAAAGACATCTGAGAGAAAGGTAGACAACGCCGGGCTAACATGATGTATGGTTTTTCGTATTCACGATTTATGATTCCCCGATTCGTGATTCACGATTTCGAGGCGTGAGTGCTCGGTCTAGGCAGGTCTGACAGCTTCGGAATCGTGAAACGTTCTGACGTGCTCAAATCACGAATCACGAAAGCTTGATGCACAACGTGCATCCAAAGTCACCAATGCGCGAAGCTTGGCGTTCATAGTTAACGGTCCTGTCACCCCGACCAACTTCCACATTTATTCGTGACTGCTTCAAATCATGGCTGACGTTGGCTTACACTGCACCTTCTAATTCTGGATGAGGGTCGACACGTTAACGACAGCAACCTCGACAATAGAAACGACAGCCATCAGCATCCAGCAGCAACAACAACAGCAGCAGCACTGACCAGCCACGCCAACATGTCAGTGGTACTACGCCCAGTCAAAGCAGCACTGAATCGCGCACACGGTGCGTTCAGCCTCGAGCTGAAGAACGAAGGCAGCGTTGCTCGTGATCATCTTGCATCGGAAAGGACGTTCCTAGCATGGCTTCGCACCAGTCTCAGTCTGGTCAGCATTGGCATCGCTGTCACACAACTCTTCCAGCTTCCCTCGCTCGTCGGCTCACCCACTGCCAAACAGCCCAACACCGGAAGCTATCTGAGCTTTCAGGAAGATCCTGTCGTTGACTGGTCAGAAGCTCCACCGCATGTCCTTCTTTCACGTAGACTGGATAGCATTGCCAAGTTGTAAGTCGATCGCCCACAATTTGTAGCGTTGTCCTCTCAAGCTGGTACTGATAGCTCCTTCATTGTAATCCCCTCACATGTATGCAGAGGAAAGCCGTTGGGTGGATCATTCATTTTGCTCGGTGTCATCGCTCTTCTCCTCGGGTGTTACCGCTACTTTGCAGTACAAGCAACACTGGTTCGCGGCAAGTTTATACCCACAAGATTCGGAAGTGAGTTTCTACCCATCCTCCACTCTCGACCTTGTTCGACGTAAATCTTGATCTTACTAGTTCGAATCTAACCCTCTTTTCTTTGAACGTACAGTCTCGGTCATTACGTTTCTTGTTGGTGCATTAGTGGTCGCTGCGACTGCTGTAATCCTGGCTGGCCGGCACAGCTATTGAATTACTGTGCTTAGGCGTATGTCATGACAAACTGAATGCCAGAGATCAATCAAGTGCTGACATTCACTCACACGCCATCCGCATGCAATGGTCGATGACCAAACAAACATGAGAATTGTGACAATCTGGATTGGTATATTCATTGGCATGCCTACGTTGTACGATTAAGCGTAAGGTAGAGAGCTGATTGACTGATGATCTATCAAATCAATTCGAACAAATAACCGTTTAGGAGTTGATCTCCTTCTGAGCCTTGCCAGACTCCTGCTGAGCCTTGCCGGACAGTTCCTTGGACTTGTCACCGGTGACAGCGCCGACAACGTTGTCGATCTTACCCGAGACCTGGTCCTTAGTGCCCTCGGCGTAGCCCTGGGCCTGAGCAGCCTTGATCTCGCCCTCGCCCTTGGCGTGCTGCTCCTTGCCAGCCTTTTGCCACTCAGTGGAGCCGAGAGCGTTGCCGATGGTCTCCTTGACGGTACCAGCGACCGAGTTGTAGTTTCTGTGTGCGGATAGAGCAGAGGGTGCAGTGGTTAGAAAGCTGTTTGACGGCAGCGCAGAGATCAACATGTTGTGTGGTGACGAGAAACATACCCGTTAACCTTGGAGGGCTCAGACATTGTGAATTAGTGTTTGATGAGGTTGATGTGTGAGGAAAATGTTGTGTGTGGATGGTGGAGAAGGAAGAAGTCCTTTGCGGGTAAAAGTTGTGGCTTATATGCTTTTCGACGATGGGCACGTAGAGGTAGGTGGGAAGCCCAGTCACTGATTGACCCTGTGACCCTGTGTGGAGCGTGAGAGCGAGAATGAGACAAGGGTTCACAACGGAATGTCGGATCCTAGGCATGGAGAGTCAGTTCGTCCAAGAATAGCTCTGCAGCCTATGACTTCAGAGTGCGGCAACCAAAAGCGTGCTGTGGCTCGTTCAACATCAACTTTAACCAAGACTGCCAAGACTGTGAGCATGACGACGCATATCAACTCCGCTCTCCGCTCTCACAGTTCGGACGCCATAGCTGTGCATCCAAGGTTCAAGACGCTAGACTCTCTGTCTTAGTACGCGCCGTCACCTTGCAGCCGAATTCTTCAATGTGGCCCAAGCTGCTGTCATTTCACCATGCAGACACAGATGTTCCTCGCAACCATCACACTTGCATATGCAATTGCCAGCACAGCCAAGCTTGGCGGCGTCATTGCCAGATGTTGCCACTCGGAGTAGGAAGCTTGTCTTCGTTCCCGGTCCGGTGATGGCGGACTACATGTCATCGCTGTCCAACTTTCCAGAGACGACTCCAGGCTCGAATCAGGTCATCACGCGTGCACAGCCAAGCTCCCTTTACGTCATCTTTGGACCAGGAAGCGACATGGCTTTACTGTATACGCATGGTTCTAGACCGGTACAAAACAATAGCCTTGCTCCGCACAAGCGACGTGGCAAGGACCAAAAATGCAGGATGCTACACAGACCGAGCGGCGCAAGCAATGTGATGTACCAAAGCGAGCAACAATGTCCGCTCCGATCTCTAGTAGTCATCAAGCCATATAATGTTTCCCCACGTTTTCGCTTCACTTTTCATTTATGAGATGACGTCATTTTGCAAACGTGACGTGGACGTGCGACCTCGTCCGGTATGTTCATAAAAATAGAAACTCGGAACGTTGCAGGCTGACGGCATAACGGCATGTCTCTAGATGGGTGACTCGTTCTCTGTCGCGAAATCGTCCAATGAAATTCATTCGGCGTTCGACGGCAGGTCCACGCAGCATTCGTGATTCGCATTCACGATTGTCATTTTATTTCACAGATGACGTTACCGAACTGGCTTGAACAGATCGTGATGTGGCACGACGCCCCTCTGCAGCTGGATGCTCGCTTGTGGTAGACAAAGAATTGATCGACCTCGGAACATGCTCGCGATGCCGTCTAAAGCTGCTTCCAAAGACACAGATGCAACAAGCTCAATGTGCCCCTGGGCCAGATAGAGCTTTGTGATCGACATGCACATCTTGTTTGGAGCCAACGGCGTCGTCACAACGCAACTTGCCAAGCAAAGGACACGGTACACAAGAGAGGAAGCTTAGAACAGGCAGAATCTCCAACCGAAATCATAGGGTGCATTGCAGTGCCATACAAAGAACGCACTGTGTAAGTCATGCTTTTGGGTAATGTATACAGACAACAACAAACAGTAACATTGGTCACCGAGTTTCCACGTTCGCGGTTCGTAATCCATGGTTCAGTGACTGTGGCCCTCGTGAGCCTCCGGATCCTCGTGGTCAGGCCAATCCTCGAAACCATCTTCAAACATGTCTTGCAGCTTGTGCTCTTTGTCCTTGATGGTCTCTAGACTTGGGTCATTCATAATGTCCTCCCACTGCTTCATCTCATCGTCTGTGAGCAGGCACTTGTCAAGCGCAGCGCGCAGCTTGTCTTCGCCACCATCGCGCATGCTCTTGCCAATCAAGACGATCTCTTGCCTCCTGTCACCCCAAGGTTCCTGGAAGTCCTTCTTGATCGCTTCCACAATCTCCTTGTCCTGAGGCCACATCTCGGCGTCCAACTCGCAGCGCCATCGTGCACCACCTTGCAGCGTAAGCATGATACCTGCCTGTGACCACTCGCCGAACATCAGAGGTCGAGTGGCGAGCCAGATGAAACCTTTGGATCGAAGCAAGGGAGCGAAAGTTTCACTGGCGTTTTTGGCCTCCAATCGTGCCTGAGGGTTGAGTTGAGGCTGAGCGTCGTCATCGCCTTCTGCTTCCACGTCCATTTCATTGTCCTCAGTATCGTCAGCCTCGCCGTCAGCATCCATGCTTTCATCATCATCCTCGTCCTCGCCATCGTCGATGTACTCGCTCTGAATGACCACAAAGACTTCGCGGATCGTCTCCCACAAGCGCGCAGTGTGGAACGGCCTGCGTGCCCTATAGACAAAGCTGCCAATGCCGTACTCCTCGGTTTCAGGCTTGATCTCTTCATTGAGACTCTTGAGCCAGCCTGCTCCGAGCGCTGCCTTTTCGTAGCTGAACAGGTTCGTGTTGAGAATCTCTTGAAGGTCGATGCGACTTCGGGTCGTCGGGATGATCTTGGCATCTGGGTTGAGCAGTCGGATAAACGCACGGATACGGTCCACTTCTTCCTTTCCAACCAGATCGCACTTGTTGATGAGGATCACGTTGGCAAACTCGAGCTGGTCGGTTTGGAGGTCCGAGATGTTACGGTCGTCCTCTTCGGGAACATCGTGGTCGTCCTTGTGTCGGTCAACCAAGAAGTCGGTCGTGTTATAGTCGTTGAACAGATTCACGGCGTCAACCACGGTGACACACGTGTCGAGACGTGCTACAGCAGGAAGACCACCCTGCTTGAGAATCTTGGCCACTTTTTCGTGCTCCTCTTTCTTCTGAGGATCAGCGCGGATCTCCTCCTCGAGGTCGTCAGCCATCTGCGAATACATGTCGGCAAATTCTTCCGAGAATGTTTCAGCGACTTGCATGGGCTCAGAAATACCAGTGCTCTCGATGAGAAGGTAGTCAATCTCGCGGTTTTCGGCGAGCGCTGCCACCTCTTCAAGCAGATCACCTCGGAGCGTGCAGCAGATGCAACCGTTCTGCATCTGCACCACTTTTTCCTCTGCTTGAGTGACGCGATGGTTGGACAGCAGCGATGCATCAATGTTAAGAGCACCCATGTCATTAACAACGACAGCGACACGAAGACCGTGATCCTTCGAGGTGAGGATGTGCTCCAAGAGCGTTGTCTTGCCTGCTCCCAAGAACCCACTGAGCAGTGTGACCGGAAGACGATCAACTCGAGAACGTTTCTGCTTTCCAAGAACCACGGCGTCTGAGACGCGTTTGCTTGCCTTGGACTGTGATGTCTTTAGCTTTGTAGCATCGAATTTGCCGTCGGCGCCGAAGAAAGAGCTCAAGAAAATTGCCTCCTTTCGCATCTCTTCGTTTGACCTTGGCTGTCGGTCCTCATCGGCATCCACCTTGAGCTGCTCATCCTTGCTCAGCAGCTTCTTGATATCGAATCCCCACTGCTCGAGGTGCGTGTAAACCAGATCGTTTGGCTCGATATCGCCCGTCCTTCGCGGCAAGATATGGACGTGGAGATGGGGTACAGTCTGGCCAGCTGCCTCACCATCTTGAACACTGATGGTCAATGCATCAGCCTCAAAAACCTTTTCGAGGCCCTTTGAGATCTCTTGTACGGTCTGGAAGAGAGAAGCGACGATCTCGGGCGGAGCCTCAGACAGTCTGTGGTAGGGCTTGGTGGGGATAACCAATATGTGGCCAGGAACGATGGGCTTGAGGTTCACGACAGCGGAGCAAGATGCATCCGACGAGCGGTAGAAGACCTGATCGGTTACATCAAAGGACGCAAACTTGATCTGGACAGCATCTTTCTGCTTGGAAAGGGCCTTCTTGCTGCTCTGCTTGCCAACAGGCACAGCAGGTGCTGCCTTTGGTGAGACTGCGATGGGTGCCATATTGTCTTTGGTCGTGTCGTGTGATGGTGATGGAAACAGGACTCGATGAAGACGTTGTAGTCGAGAAGCATGGACGGAAGAGGCCACAAGTCTTTTTGAAGGGGCTCTGACGGGGAGGCGAGCGACGACATTCTTTTGGCTTGTGCCAACGGTTGTGTTTTGTCGCAGCTTCTTCGAGCTTGGAGCAAGTGATCCTGAGATCAAGACTAACTGTCGAATGTCTTTTTCATTTGGATGCGCCTGAAAACAAGGCCTTTGTCTAACCAGCAAGGTCGACCAGGACGACCCTGACGGTCGAGGTGGCCTTACAGCCATGACATACTCTTTGCACTGCCGTGCCGAAGCTCTCCAGATGCCCAAGCACGTAAGAGCAAACGACGTGATCTGAAGCTAGAACAAGTGTGGCACGGAAAGGCTGTCAAACACGGCGACAAATCGAGATCGGCCGACGCGCTGGCCCGTCGACGAATCGCAGCCGCTGAAATTCAAACCCACCCCGTTACACATTCACGATTGAGGACCCTCTCAGTCATCTGCAACCAAAAATGCGAACCTCATCGTTCGCCAACCAATCTGAAAGCTTTGATTAGAGCTTCTGCCTGCCCGTCCTCTGCGAATCTTCACAACGTGGAATGTACCGTCGGCTCAAGGGACCTCCGCACAGTGGCCAAGAATCACAACCCTCCCAGTGACAGTCTGCTCGAGCCGATAACACGAATTTTGGGCATCTCTGCTCTGTGCAAACCCGAAGCTGTGGCCAATCATCGTCGAGACAACAGCAGCAAGCGACACAGTCCTAAAGTCGCAAAATGAGGTAGCAGTTCAACTGACTGTCAAGAACAGCAAACAGTGTATAAAGGTATCATTGCGGTGGAACGTAATATGGAAACAGGAAAGAGCTGATTAGAGATGAGCCTTTGAGCTACGGATCCGAACTTTGAATGTTATTGCTACTTTCAGGCCTTGCCCATGACAGCTTTGAGCTTGGACATGCCCGATGTCTTGATCGATTTGACCTTCTTCAGGCTGCCGCGGTCCGAACTGTCTTCTGTGGAGTAGTCGGTGGGGCCTTTCTTCTCAGAACTAACTTGTCTGTTGTGGTCCAAGTTTCCGTTAGCATGGCCGTTTCCGTTCTGAGTACCGTTGGCCTCCTTGGCTGCCTGATTATCGTGTGAGATGACTGTCTCGGTGTCGGCATCGATGGCCTCTTTTGTTGATGCGTGGGAAGCAATGGGTGCCTCATGGAATGCATCGTCATCGTCATCCGCTGTAGCTGCAGCTGCAGCTGCAGCATCACCGTTGCCAGCTTGCTCGTCAGCCTGAGCCCCGATACGCTTCTCCACCTCGGCTGGATCAGCACCACCTTCGATCTCTTCGATCTCTTTCTTGAGCGTTGAAACACAAGCCTTACGGCCGACGACATGCCGAATGACCTCGCCATCCTTTTGCTTGTAGTTCCAGGTCACGACACCCTGACCATCAATGGTGCCGTCACGGTGGTACACAGTTTTACCACGGAAGTAAGGTTCGTGTTCGAACTGAGCAACCCGCAGCTTCTTGACAAGAAGATCGCGCTTCTTGACCACCTCCTCGTCCTTGCCCTTGCTCTCACACCACTTTCGCGTAACCTGTTCGTACTCCTTGGCAAGCTTCATGTAGTTGTTCCAGGTTCGCTTCTTGCCTTCCTCGTCCTTGGTTTGGTCATTTTCGCCTTCTTCTGGCTCGACAAATTCAAACTCGTTGACGTTGTAGCCTCCCATATTGGACAAAAGACGCTCCCTGGGCACCAGATCGAGGTCCTCTGGCTTCTTGGTGAACTTGACCTTGCTTCGCACCACGGGGTCGAGCATGGGACCGAGAAGTTTCCAGATACCCGAGAAAATCCAAGGCGAATTGTGGATGTAGAGCGTGCCGAGCGATTCGGGATAATAAGCCTCGAGACACTTGACGATAAACAAGATGCAGTTCCAGTCCATGTTCTTGAGACCGAATCCAGTCAAGTCGAAAAGGAGCACGACCTTGTCATTAGGAGGCTGCATTAGAAGTCGGAACGACTCCATGGCATAGATGACGTACTTGGACATGGAGGCACCAGGCTGACCCCAAGTAAGATGCTTCTTGACATGGATGTAGCAGATAGGCTGCTCGTTGTCGGTTGTCCCCATGGCATATGTCTTGCCACTGCGCTGCTGATCCAGAAACTTCTCGATCTTTTCATTGCCCAAATCACCGTTCTCAGCGAGCTCCTCGACATTGTTGTCAAGACGCCACTTCATGCAACCAGCCATCATGGCAAAGGCACGCGAAACGTCCCACTTTCTGGCTCGGAGGAAACGCAATACGTCCGTGTCGGGGTTGTCCATCTTGACGAACTTCCAGAACGTGTTTCGGAGCGCAGAGGCACCGTAAGTTTGGAGCAGCTCGTCAAGAGCAGCTTGCTCCTCGCGAGCCTTGAGTTCATCCTTGGCTTTGTCGTCTTTAGGGATGCCAGCACCTTCTGGACCGGACTTCTTCTCGTCCCAGCCGCCGAGATCGCCTCCATTGCTCTTTACTTGTCCGTCAGCATTGTCGTCGTCCGAAGCGGTTTCGCAGACTTCTAGGAACTTCAACCAAAGCTCCCGAAGTTTTTCTTCCTGCTCCTGCGACAAGTTGCCTGTAACGGAGAGGGGTTTGGAAAGGCGGCTTACGGATGTCAGTAAGTGCAGCTCGCGGGAGGCTAAACTGGGCTGTCTCACTTAGTATCGTAGAGCAAGGAAGCCCGACACCGCCGTGGAGCAACAGGATCGTGGGTGAAGGAGGGAAACAGGGTGGAGTCGTACTCACCGACATAGCCTTCCTGGATCTGAACGTCCTTCTGACTGATTTCGGTGACCATGTTGGAATGTGTGGCGTGCGATTGTCGATCGTTGGTGGTGATGCGATGGGAATCAAATTGACGTGGCGTTGCGTTTGTTCGAGGAACTGTCTAGAGTCGTGCCTTCCGTTCAGTGAAGCAGGTACGTCCGATGATCAGTTTAAGGGAAGGAGAATCGACATTCACCCAGCTTAGGCCCATATATATAGTATTTCAAGCTGCAGGAAAACTGGCGGCAACGCGGCTTGCTGCAAGGGAGATCCAAGCCCGCACACTCTCTTGATGGTGGGGACCGAGATCGAACAAGTTCAAGTTGCTGGACAACGGAGCGGAGGTACGGTAGGCTCCAAGTCTCGCGTAGAGTTCGCTAAGCGCGCCAAGGTGCAGAGTGAACGGGCCAACGAGCTGCACGCTGCTTATTCGCAATGTTGGCGATGGTCCATGCAGCGGCTGCTGTCACAGAGGACTGTGCGGAGCCGCTGCTGTTTTACATGCCCTTGCGTAAACGCAGGGCCCGCTTTGCATCTCGTTCCATGCTGCCAAACAGTGCTTGCGGAAGTTAGTGTGTTTCAATGCGTGAGCCGTGCCACTTGCTTGCACATCTTTTCATGGCTCACTTAATTCGAATGCATCATCGGTCACGAGTATCGTCAAGATGGCTAGCTCGAAAATCAGGCTAAAATCATGCATGGCGGAGTTGAGTTCTGACCACGAGCCACAGCTCGCGCGGTGTTCAAGCGTGCTCGGCTGCGGAGCTCGAGGTGGGTAAGAAGCAGCGATGACATAACTACTGTACATGATATGAGCAGCAATTGGATCTTGCGGTTAGCGAAATCAGCCGAGCCTTGAGAGTGTTACACGTTAGCCAAATGAAATTTGTGATAACTTAGTTAGGAATGGTTTGAAATACATAAAGTGATCTGAAAAACCAGCAAGATCACGAACCACTGAGTTGAGCTTCTACAGAACAAGTAACGTCGATGCTTGATCGTCACCAGAGTCTCATAAGGTGTTCAAGGCTGTCAGACTTCCCAAGCTAAAGCTTGGCATGTCACAGTATCTGACTTGAGTCGGATCCAACAGAATCATAGAACAGGCGACGAGAGCATGGTCTGCGCAAAGAAGCATTGGAAAATATCAAGTCGCCCTTCGCGGTAACAGCTGCTGAGCAGGCAGCCGCGGCTGTGGCTGTGGCATGAGCAGATCGAAACAGCCGGAGCTTTTTTTCCCCGCATTCCCCAATCTGCGAAAAATATTCACGATTCAGATTTCGAGATCCGCTTGCTTTACTCACGACTCACGACTGTGACTCTATCCCCACTTGGCAGAATCCCAGTCACACGAGCGCAAGTCGTGAGTCGTAAGTGTCGAACGTCACCATTAACGCAGCCGTGCCTTTGACGCCGGTCCACCACTGAGGATGCTTTTCGGTTATGCATCACAAAACAGAAGACAACCTTGTACCCCGCACAATCGTTGCCCTTGTGAGACTGCAATAGGTGACATTCACGATTGACGATTTGCACGCACGAGTCAAGAGACAGGGCAGCTTTGTTACGTGGGTATTGTCAGGTCGGTCTCTTCCAGCTTGATAGCCATATCGTCCGAAATCTCGTACCACCAGTTCAGGCAGAGGCAAAGGCCACGGTCGATGGCATCTCGTCCCTCTACATGCACTATCTGCTCGTCCTGATGTTGCGAAACATGATGGAACCAGCCGCTGGGAAGATAGAGCGTCTCGCCCTCGTGGACGCGAATCTTAAGCGCAGGTAAGGCGTATCCATACTTGGTTTGTGGAGTGTGTCTTTGAATCGGTGTTTGCTGCTGCGATCGAGTGGAGTTGAGGTCTCGGTGGACGAAGGGTACATTGCGCTCCGCATGTTTCGGCAACGTCGGATCGATGGGTATCCATCTTGTTGTTGTGCCCTTTCCGTCCCTCTGCAGTGTCAGCCGCTTTGTATCGTTGCCGTCCGGGCCAAGATCCTTGACGTACCTATACACGGCGTACTCTTCGTCGTCGCAAAGAAAGCAGCTTTCCGCCGGAGGAAAAACAGTGAATTCCTTCCAGCCTCGAATCACGGTGAAGAGATTCTCGTAGTAGTCTCGATGCATCGAGGTGCGAGACGCAGAGGTACCGATCCATATGTTGGTCGCCTCAGGAGCGTACCCGATCGCTTCGGTCGCCCACGTCAAATCGCTGCGCCTGTCACTGTTGGTGGTCAGTTGGTCCGCGTCTATGCGCGACTCGAGAGCACGCAGAAGGGGGGAAAGATCGCCAAACTCTTGCACGCTCAGATTTGAATTCTGAGACTGAAGATAGGCGATGGTATCCGCTTTGCCGCATACTTGATTCGATAATCGCTCCAGTAGCTGTGAAAATGGCATGTTCTCTTCGAGTGGAAGCGCAAACACAGCGCTACCATGCTCGGGATGTATGTTCAAATCGTCCGCCCTGCCATCCGGGGTGATGGCCACCACAACGGCCCGATCAGGTCCCATGCACGATTCGAGGTGGCTCGTATCCTTCCATTTGGCAACTAGCGGACGATCTTTCATGCAGCCGTCTATTAGCACAGGGACGTGTTGTTCGATGATTTCTCGGAATCTCCTTGCAGGAGGAGGTCGTGTCAATCGCAACGGCCAGTCTTGCTTTTGGTCGTCCTGTGCAAAGGGAATGCCCTGCTGCTTGCGCGACTGAATCGCTCGTTCACGAAGAAGCAGCAGGAAAGGGTCGTCGACATCGCGATCGTGTTCTTCCATCAGGGCCGCTAGGCTGTCTTGGTCAAATCCACCGCTGAGAATGCACGAACAGACGCTTGCTTGAATAGATCTAGATGACAGCAAAAAGAAAGCCGCCACTCGTGACTCTTCGAAACCAGGGTCCAGCTTCTGATAGCATCAATCGGGATCGGGCAAGGAGATAGAAAAGGCAAGATCAGTCTGAAGTTAACTTATTATATTTGTCAGACAAGACGTAAGACCAACTCGACAGAAATCGTTGGAATTTCGAATTCACCATTCGTGATTGACGATATATTCGTGATTGCGACTTATTCGTGATTATGAATTCGTCTTGGGTGTTGGTCGGCAAATTCAGGGTTCGTGATTGACAGACAGGCAAGCGTGAAGTCGCGTACCTGACGTTCGGCTCTCGTGTTTGGCCGGCTTGTGTCCAGACACTAACTTAATTCACGATTATTTAACAACCAATCTTTGCATACACGGGCCTCATTCTGTGATTCACAATTCCTTGATTTGCCAGCGATACTCGTGACCGCTACTCCTGACTCGTGACTCACGACTGTCAGTGCATACACGACCGTATTTGGAGCTTCCAAGACGCAGAGGCAGATAGCACTCACGACTACAGCAAGACACACACACACATCGCGCGATTCCGAGCCTGACGTTCTCGCAGCATGGATCAGCATGTTGGAACCTCTTCGCCGCTTCCCCGAAGCCACCTCGACGCATCTTGCCAAGCGTCTCTTACCACCAAGACCAGCATGGCTAACACTTGGCTCGATTCACCACCGTCGATCGTCGCTTCATCAGCGCATACATCCAGCAATCGCAGGCAAGAGTCTCTATCGCCGCCCTTCAGGCCGACCTCCGATTCATCATTTGCAGCAATGCAACAACCCATCCTCATGCAGATGAGCACCAGCACCAGTTCCAGCAGCATCGAAAGCAGCCCATTTCATCAACCATCCTCGCGACGTCTCTTTCACGATACTCCTGCGGCCTCACCTCATCCGCAACTTGCCGCACTAGCCTCGCCAACGCCTTCGTGCAACTTGCCAGACGAGGTGCGAACACCCACCGCTTCCAGTGCAGACAACGATCAAGACGTCTTTGGCAAGATCGACCACACTCCCCTCCGCCAAGAGACACATTCAACGTCACCGCTGCCCAACTCTCGCTCATTGCAAATGGGTGACATGCTAGACCACGTTCTCGATGCAGAGCAGTTTTCGAGGCTGTCGGTTGGCAACATTATCGCGCCGCAAAGGAACAGCTCCAAGAAGCCGCCAAAGCGACTTCCTACAGATCCGGTCAGCACCACTGCGTCGCCGACTCCCGTCTCAAGAACTTCGGCGCGCCCTCGATCCACACTCGCATCTATAAACGCGAACAGCAACACAAGCGTTTCCGACGCCCCTGCCATGAGCAGCGATCATGTATCGGATCCATTCAAACAGCGATCGTTTCTTTCAACTGAGGAGCTTCCATTGCACGTCAAACACCACATGGCAGCTTTGCAAGAAAGTCCACGGACACACTGAATGGCAGACAAGAGAAACTTTTTCATGATGGATCAGTATCTGCATCACGCATATCCTCGATACGCCAGAAGCACTCTCCGGCGTCCAGGCCATGTCAATATGGCTCGCTATCAAAGTCGTTCTCCGACAGCGCCAACACGCCAAAGTCGCAACATAGCTCTGCCATGTCGCTGCCGGGACTAATGCCGAGCTCCCCGAGTTGTCGCTGAATCGATACACGAGCCGTTGAAATCGTCCTGGTGTCGTCTTGCTGTTTGTTGATGAAGACGCGGAACTCTCCATCGTCTTGTTGCTTCTTTGCAACCTGCATACGACGTTTGGCACATTCAACCGAAGTGTGACCTTTCTTCTTGCACGTCTCGCATGGGATCGCTGGACACGTGTATCTGCTGTGGAAGACTCCGGATTCATCGTATCGGCAGTGGAAGCACCAAGCGGGTCGATTGGGAAATAGGACGATGTATGCCACGCCATTGAAGACAAACCAGCTGGGGATTGAAGCACGTGTCTCAAGTGGTACGACACCTTGCTGCGTGAAGAGCTCCAGCAGGACGAGAACGCTGCCCTCGAACTGATTCGATTTAGGGCAGTGGACCGACCAGATATCGAGCACATGGCCGACCTTGCGGATTTGCGGATGTTTCAGGATTGCTCTCTCTACTGCTGGAAGATCGACATCCCGTGGCAGGATTTGGATGCACAGAGCGACATGGTTGCGATCGGGCATGGCGCTGTTGACAAGCTGTGGGTGCGTGCCGTAATATTCAAAAGTGATTTTGCGGTTACACACTTTGATCACGTCGTCTTTATTGGCAAAGACGACATCAACAAAGCTGCGGCCACCCTGACAATGAGGGTGTCGAATCTCGAGAGGAGTGAGCTCGTGCTTCTTGCACATCTCAAGGATGGCTTGGAGCAGCACGTTGCGATAACTCGGCTTGCTCGGTCGGTAACGCGTAATAAATTGCCATCGAACGCCGCCATCAGGAATACCGGTGGTTTCGAGCTCCAAATGAAGATTTTCGCCGCGGATGGACGGCTCTTCCTCGCGAGAGTACAGCAGATGGTACTTGCACTTGCCCATTCTGATCTCTTGAGGAGGAGTGTTGCGTCTAAGTTGGTGTGCAGACAGAGAACAGGTTACGGACACAGCCGAGGAGAGTTCTGGACAGGAACAACTTTGTATTTATGGCAAGGAGACACGGCCTGAATCGTCAACAGCCTCATCGAGTAACCCTAAGCGCACACCAGATCCAGGGAGGACGAGCTGACACTTCGTCAAAGCTGAGTCGCATGCCATGATATGAGGTCAATACTCGGAAAGTCAATCCACATTTTGCGCACGTCTCCGGAAGACGAAGGAGCTAAAGTGCGAGATGTGGGGTTTCGAACGACCGTGAACAGTAATCGCGAGTGTTACGTTGAACGTCGGCTCTTTCCAGGGTGTCAGTTGAAGATACAATGGTCGACCAAGACCATTTCGGCATAGTCCCTGCGCGATCAAACGGAAATTGCGTGCGATTACCCAGGGTTACTCAACCGAAATTAACCGGGGTTACTCAACCGAAATTAACCGGGGTTACTCAACTAAATGTGAGCAGAGATGAGATAGCCCTCGCCTACTCTGCAAGAGCCTACCACCGAAAGGCACACAAGCCACGTCCCGCACAGAGCGAAGACGGGAAGGAAAGAGGAGATGGATGTCCCGAGTCGCAGGACGAGCAGTTCATAAAGACATAAATATGCTCACTTTGTATGTAGTCTCGAGTCCAGAAAATACAAGCGATCTTTTCACCATTTTCTTCCCTTCATCAAAACTGCCGAGAACCATCACGGGTTTTTCCCCCTAATTATTCTCAAGTGATTAAGAGTCTGAATTACTCTGCGACAGAGTCCACATCAAGAATTCCAAAAAATGGTTAACACGCGCAGCCGCCACGGGCGCTCACCAAGCTTGGACGATCTCGAATACGAACCAAGCGCTGAAAGCAACACCGAGCAGCAAACGCGTGAGTACGAACTCCCCGGAAGAACTCCGGGGGTGGACGACAACAACGACGAAACCGACACGGACGATGCCGACAACATCGGCAAGGGCCGTACAGTGGTCTTCGAGACCGCCGCTGAAACCAGCGGTGAAGACGAACGCCGCGAGGTCGAACCCGTCGTCTCATACCCAAGTATGAGGGAGGTCGCCAAACGAATGGTGGCCATTCCGAAACTGACTGTGCGAAACTACCACAATTGGCGCATCATGCTCCTCAACACCATGCGCCTCATCCCGAAAGCCTCGGGCTACATTAACGGAACGATCAAGCCTTCCTCCAAGAAATTCAACCGAGAATTCGACAATTGCCTGGTATCTGGTATCCAGCAGACTTTCGCCTTGGATGGGGAGCACAACGTGAACTGGGTACTGCTTGAACTAAGCACTAAACACCGCGGCTCGTATCGACTCCTCCAGAAGATCGAAGAAAAGCTCTCAAGCCCCCGCGAACGCGCCATGCGCAAAGTGGCACTCATCGGACAGGTCAACAATGAATCAAGATGTACCACAATGACGCCCGCAAGCTTTGCATAGAGCTACGCTCCATCCGTTCAGAAAGCGTCATCATTGGCAAACCCGCAAGTGATGAATCACTGTACGGGGCGCTGCTACGAGAATGCTTCAAGCACCCACTTTACAAGGAAGTCTGCGCCTCCGACCAATCGCTCACATTCGAGAACCTCGCAGACTTGCTCTGCATCCATCAGACCAAATACGAGTCATTGGGCACCGCCATCCAGCCTGGAAATGCCCAGGCCAGGGTCGCCGAGGTCGACGAAACCCCGGCACAGGCTCACAACGCTGAGGCCAAGCCCGCAAGCAGAGCCCAGAGGAAGAGACAACAGACCTGCCCACGATGCGAGCAACGCGGTCATTCGCGACAACAGTGTAAAGCCACTGTCATCCTCCCGCCCCCCAGCGAATATCGCAAACGCGTGTTCACAGCGGGGAGCCAGGTCTTGAAGGCTCCACTTATTGGGGACGCACAGGTTCAGACGGAGGCTACTGACGAAGGTGCACGAGTGACACTAGACCGCGAAGGAGGCCAGATCTATTTGGCCGATGGCATACCACTGAGGATGGTCAAGAACCGCAAACGCCGGCTGTTCGAATTCCAAGGGGAAACCTGGAAAGAACATGCCCTGGTAGCGTCCCCGGACCTCTTCATGGGAGTCGAGGAAAATTTTGCAAGCGCAGAAAGAAAACCAAAGCTCACAGCAACGGAGCTGTGGCATGAACGACTCGGCCACCCGGGGTCGCGACAAGACGAGGAAACTCCTGCAGCTCCCTCAAGAACGAACGAGACATCAAGTTAGATGCCGAGACCCCGACTAACTGCGCCGGGTGCATCCAGGCAAAGTCCACGAAGGCACGCCATGGCGCCGGCAGCGGGGAACGCGCCGATGCCCCCTTGGATCTTGTCCACATCGACTTGATTATCGATTCTTCTCGGGAAACCGAGTTCACTTGCACGTTGGTCGCCGTGGATGACTACAGCAAGTATGTGTACGTCCAGCCGTTAGTTAGTAAGGCGGACGCGTTCCTCGAGCTACAGCGCATGGTCTCCTTCCTGGAACTCCAGACAGGCAGACAACTCAAGGCACTCAGGTCCGATCAGGGCTCTGAATGGACAAAAGCTGAGGCCCGCATCTGGGCCAGGGACAAGGGCATTCTCTGGCAAATGACGGTTAGCTACGACTCAAAGCAAAACGGCCGCGTCGAGCGGATGAATCGTTCACTCCAGGAGAAGATGCGAGCCCTCCTCATCCAGAGAAAACTCCCGGCTCGATTCTGGCCATATGCCCTTCGGAGACGACTCAGGAGGCAGCGCCGGTATCTTCCGATGGCGCCCAGGCGTCGCGGGAAGTAACGCCGGTGTCCTCCGTTGGCGCCACTGACGGCACCGACACTCGCGACGTCCTACAGCCTGCCGGACCGTCGGTCGATCTCCCGTTCCGAGACAACGAAGCCATTCTCAGCGAAAAGTACGCAGCTATTCAGAATTCGAAAAATGAATGGGGCCACATGATCAACTTCTTCGCACCTCAGTTAACGGAGTCCATTCAGGATGGTTTTCCTGAGCGTCCAACTGACGCCCAACCGGACGACGCAGACCCTGAGACCTGGCCTCGCCACCTTCGCCGCGCGCCGCTTTCAGTCAACCTCCGCACGGGCCATGCTCTGGCAATCACCACTTCGCCAGCTGTCAATCTATCCCCCACGCTAAACCAAGCGAAGAGAGGCGAAGACTGGCCCCTCTGGCAAGAAGCCATGCGCAGCGAAATTGGCGGCCTCGAGGCAAATGATCACTTGGATTGTTGCTGACCTTCCCCCAGGGCAAAACCTTGTCGACTCAAAATGGGTCCTCAAGATCAAGACCGACGCAAACCGGGTACCGACTCGCTACAAAGCACGACTCGTCGCCCGCGGCTTCACCCAACGCGAAGGCGTTGACTTCGACGAGATTTTCGCCCCAGTGGCGCCGCTCGAGGCGATCCGTGGCATTCTGGCCGTTGCTACTGTTTTCGATTGGGAGGTGGACGGTATCGACGTCGTACAAGCGTACCTTAACTCTACCCTCCATCACGACGTCTACATGAAGCCACCGGCCGGAGTCAACGTCCCCCCGGGCCAAGTCTTAAGACTGGTCAAAGGCCTATACGGACTGAAACAGTCGGGCCGAGAATGGAACCTAGTCCTCGATGCCCACCTCCGCAAAGATCGGTTTTCACGCCGTGCCGAGTGCACCTTGTTTCTACTCGCGCGGCGAGGGGGGCAGCAGAACGATCTTGACATGCTATGTCGATGACATCCTCATCACATCTCCCAGCAGAGCCGAAGTTGACCGAACAAAGGCAGAGATTGCTGAAAAATGGAACATAGAGGACAACGGCCCAGTCAAGGAATTCCTCGGGATCAAGATCGACCGTGACCGCAAAAATCGACACTTATCCCTTGACCAGTCGGCTTACATCAAGGAGATGGCCAATAACTGGTTGGCCAACGACGTACGCAAAACAGCAAAGAGTCCTTTCGCAAAGTACTTTGAGGTCGGACCAGACATGGCCTGCGACGCGAAACAGGCGAAGAAGTACCAAGAGCTCGTTGGGCAACTACTTTGGATCTCAAACACAGTCCGACCAGACGTCGCCTTCGCCGTCGGAACACTGGCGAGGTATATGTCCGACCCGATCGAACCCGCCTGGCTCGCAGCACTTCAAGTAGTTCGATACCTCAACTTCACAGCGGATTATCGGCTCATCCTTGGACCATATCGAAACATGGAACAACCCGTGGTCACACATACTGATGCGAACTGGGCATCCGACCGGAACACTCAACGTCGAAGCACTTCGGGTTTCAATGACATTTCATTTATGGATGCCCAGTCAGCTGGAAATCCCACGTCCAAAAATGCGTCGCCTTGTCGGCAGTCGAAGCCGAGCTCGTAGCTGCCTCCGAAGCAGCAAGAGAGAACATGTTCTTTGCCCACCTACTTCGGGACTTGGGTTGTGGTGAGGTCAAACCACTCCTCCTCACCGATAGTCTGGGCTGCTGCCAAGTAAGTAAGGATCCCGCCAAACACTGGAAACTCAAGCACATCGACACCCGATACTTCTTTGTTCGAAACGCTGTTCAAGACGGTGACATTGCTATCGAGCACATTGGGACGGCAGAAAACGCGGCCGACATTCTCACCAAACCGTTCCAACCCGAACCCCTCCGCAAGGCTATTAACAGGCTAGGATTGGTACGACCATTGAGGGGGGGAGTTGAAGATACAATGGTCGACCAAGACCATTTCGGCATAGTCCCTGCGCGATCAAACGGAAATTGCGTGCGATTACCCAGGGTTACTCAACCGAAATTAACCGGGGTTACTCAACTAAATGTGAGCAGAGATGAGATAGCCCTCGCCTACTCTGCAAGAGCCTACCACCGAAAGGCACACAAGCCACGTCCCGCACAGAGCGAAGACGGGAAGGAAAGAGGAGATGGATGTCCCGAGTCGCAGGACGAGCAGTTCATAAAGACATAAATATGCTCACTTTGTATGTAGTCTCGAGTCCAGAAAATACAAGCGATCTTTTCACCATTTTCTTCCCTTCATCAAAACTGCCGAGAACCATCACGGGTTTTTCCCCCTAATTATTCTCAAGTGTGTCCAGAAAGTCGTTCAGACTCACGAACCTGGATTCCGAGGCCTCAATCTCTTCTCATTCTCGCTCGCTGATTCGGCTCACTACCACACTCGGACCTCTGGGTCCCTTCATATACACGCAGCTCCTCTATCTGTGCGTAGCCCCCTTCATCCGTGTGCAGTATCCTCAGATCAATCCTCAGTGAGTGTGAAAATCAATATCTTTCGAAGTGCGTGTTCAGAGTCGTGTGTTCACAGTTCAGATCAGTAAGAATCCTGAATTCACGATGCGGTGGGGCCATTATTTTGAAATGGGAAAATTGAACAGTCGCGTGCGCTTGCCACGCGCGTGTGCTTTTAGTCGTGATTCTCCGTGCGCTTGCCTGTACGCATTTGTCTCGCCTTGGACCGTGCGTGCGCACCCGGGACTGCGGTAAGTCTCTCGGTTATCACGAGACGACCAAATTGCGCAGAGCTTTCTCAGAACCATCCTCCGTCTTAATCGTGAATGCAGCACAGTTCAAAGTGCAGACCGAGCCGGATCCGTGACTTGTCTGTTCAACGCCACGGCAGTTGTATATACGTGATAGGTTGCAGATAAACATGAGACTGCGCATGTCTTCCAGCACACACTGGTGCCTCACCAGACTGAAACGTCAAGAACACTGCAGGTGAAAGCACGAAGCGGCATGTTCGTTATCAGGCTGTTCTGCTGCCCGTACGTTGACCTGCTGAGAGTGTATTAGAGACACGCTTCGTCCATCAAAGCAGAGATCTGGAATCAGCCTTGAGAGTAAAAATCACTGATTGTCACGACTTAGTTTCTAGGTTTCTGTAAAATATAAGTTTGCTTACGGAGCGAAATTTTGACAAAAAAGGATCCCAGTAAAAAGTGCCAAAAACAAACGCAAGTTAAAAAATGCGAAAAAGAAACTTGGAGACGTGGGGGATTGAACCCCAGACCTTCTCGATATTTGGATCTTTGCGAATGCAAACGAGACGCTCTGCCACTGAGCTACACCCCCTTCCGATACTATGGAAGTGACAGCAGATACTGTTATTCACGACAACAGGTAGCCCCCGGATCCCCATAGCGTCGTTATGCTGGCTAGTGGAAGGCGCTCGATACCCAGCTGTGACCCCTAAAGGGGCACAGCTCTCCACGCGTCCAGGAGGACGCGGAATACACTGATAACGGCGGCAAAGTGACAACGAGCATAACGGCAAGTGGTACAAGGTGGTCGAGAGAGTCACGAGGCCCGTGTTGAAGGCCAAGCAGTATTGAAGACAGCGGCGACGTTTACGGGGTTACCGAAGCCGACGACTAGCCTGATTTCCTTCAGTGTCGCTGGCGGCGGGGCTATGTTGGGGTACTCACACACCTGCTGTACCCTTGCATGGAGATCAGCCCTGATCTCGCCCAAGAGGACGAAAAATCCATCGAAATGCTTGGGTCTCCATCTTAATCCTACCAAAACGCAAAAACCAAACCTCCTTGGTCTCGCTATTCAATAGCTACTGCTCCGCTCGTTTGGGTTCCTTCGATAGCAAGTCACAGGCAGTCATCGTACATAGCTAGTTTGAATGCATCTTTCCTCTTCTTTCGTGCTCTCAGTTTTCCTCGCACTCATTCGCAATGAGGATTCATCTAACCCTTTCACTTTAAGGCAACTCTGTGAGGCGGTTGTTGAACATGCATGGTAGAAATCGACGACGAAGTTTGCATTGCAAAGTGAAGACACTATCGGACGGACAGACAAGAACAAGACAAGAGACAACTGAACAGACAAGTGCGGGACATGACGAGATGGCGATAGGACAAGTAGGGGACAATACGAACGGAGACAAGACGAGATGGAGACAGAACAAAGCGGACACAGGACGAGGTCGGGACAAGACAAGGCGGAGACACAATGAGAAGGTGACAGAACGAAACGCGAGGCAATCCTAGATTGCTACTTACCGGACGAAGCGGCGTTGCTGGCGGCAGCGGCATTCATCAAACTTTTGAACGTAAAAAGGGAGCCGGTCAAGAACCCGACGGAAAGTAGGCTGGTTGCGTAGAAAGTCCTTGCCAAAATTGTCTTGACAAGGCGTTGGCGGGAAGAGGGCCTGTTCATACGAAGCTTATAGCCTTTTCTGCGGAGGTAGGTGAGACGCCTTTTCTTGTTTGGCAGTGGTAAGGACGAGGCTGGAAGCGACGCTGGAGTAGGTGGTGTAAAATCAATCGCTTTTTCTGGCATCTCGTTAGTCGACACAGACGCATGGAGAGCAAGGGACAGATCAGTTGCTGGGCGACGCTCGTCAACGCCATCTCCATCTCCATCGCCATCGCCATCGCCACGGCCCGCAGCATCTACAGTGTCGGTCTTGTGCTTGGGAGACGGCTCATCGACATCAGATGCAGTCAGAGGAGATCCCTCCACGGCGTCTACGAGAAGCTTCGAAAGTGCAGCAGGTGGAGCTCTTCCGTCGGCCTCATTGATGGTCGCAGACGTAGCTCCAACAGAGGTAGCGGGGGAGTCAGGCTCAAGGACAGACTTATATGACGACATGTAGGAGTCGCCTTGGCTACGAGCCTCAGCAGCTTCTCGATCGAGCTCGACCCTTTCGGAAGCAGCCTCATCGATAGTGTGGTGCCAACGAATACCGTAAATGTTGCACGAGTCAACACTCTCGTCCGAGCCGCTTTCTGAGTCGCTGCCATCTCTATTATCAAGAATCGTGGATGATTTCTCGAAGGGCTCGACTTGAGCACCAAAGGTCAAAGATTGAGCCAGGTCATCAGTGGGATCATCGTCACTCTGGGTCTCGTCCTCGCTCGCCAGATCAACAACGTCGGTGAAGCAGTAGGTGCCGGATTTTGTCGTAGTTGTGCTGTTTGGGTGCGAGTTTGGAGGCAAAGCCAAAGCCGCGGCGGGGCGAAGATAGCATCGGACAGGGTAATACATCTTGTCCGAACGACTGCATTCCTTGCCAAATTCGATCATCTCGCCGAATCGAAGTACATGAATACCTTCGACTCGCTTCTTAGTAGCATCAGGGGCAGTCTCGAGAATCGAGTCATCTTCCAGGAAGAGGGCAGCTCGGTCAGCAACGAAGGTGCCGTGGGTGGAACCGAGGTCTTTCAGGATGGGTTCGTCGTCCTTCCACTCGATCGCCGCATGCTGGCGGGAGACGACTTTGGCGCCGAAAAATTCGAGGCTGTCGTCCAGATCGTTGATCGGAGCGCTTGACGTCTCGGGGCTCGAACGAGAGATTGTCTTGGTCTTACCGACTTGAAGCCGGAAGACAATGTGATCCCGCGAGTTGGCTCCATCACTTTCAGTTGGCCCCGTGGGCGATGCGTTCACCCAGACCAGCTCCACACCACGAGCGCAGGTTCGGCTAGACATGACGACTTGGAGACACGGGCGATAGGAGAAGAATACGACAGTGAGATGGTGTTGAGACTAATGATGGTCGAGTATAGAGTGAAGGTATTGCGCCATACGGTAAATTGGGTTTTATCAGGCGGCCCATAGTGACTTGTGGGATTTTAAGCGAGCATCTCCCCTGCAACGGTTTCGGTTTCAGCTCAGCAGACCCTGACCACCTCGTGATCAACAAAATTGGATTCACACCCACACCAAAGCGATCAGAGTCTGTTGTCAGGTACCTTTGCGGTCATGTACAATCACAGTCGTGAGTCACTTTAAAAGGAGAGAGGGAGAGAGGAGAGAGAGGAGAGAGAGATGGAGCCAATACTGGAGCCAACACTGGCTGAGCTGTGACAGTGTGAGTGTGCTGAGTCGTCTTTGGCACGCACCGTACAAAATGCTGAGCAGGTTGACCATGCGCGCTTCAGAGTATTGACACAGATTACTTAGCGCGCAGATGAAGGCAGCACCCTCGGCAAAAGATAACTCAGGGTGCTTATCGTACTGTCGCGCCCCTGACCGTTCCATGGACGATCGCTCTCACAGTTCGTTAGCTCAAGCGTGAAGCCAGTGGGGTTGTGCTTTCTGATAAGTTAGTCGGCTAAAAGTTCATTTTACTGGTTCAAGGAGCGAGTGCTGTATGCAGCATCAAAGTGAGTCAAAACTCACGGCTGCCTGTCAGCCTGTCTGCCGTCACGCCGTCACGGATCGCATCCGCCTTTGTAAGGCGATCATAATGCCCGATGCAACAAGTTACCCCTTTGCAACATCAACTGCCAATCTGCCTCGGACAGGGTCCAGCCGAAAAATTCACAGCAGCACACAGCTAGCGTCTCAGAGCGTCACACACAACGAGCAAGGCACCGTGTGGAGATCTCGATCGACGTGACGGTCGGTATTATTTAGATCTTGCCGGCTCGTTCATACTCACGACTGTATCTTTGGCATTTATCGTTGCGCTTTGCTATTGTGTTTGCACTCTCCTCTTACCGTCCAAGCATCACCGCATCGCATTCTCGGTTCATAAGGACGACAAGTAGCTTATCAGCTGCTCTCTTGCAACATAGGCATCGTCGGGCACGCGTACTTCTGCGCCAGCCCTCACGGCCATAGGAGCGATAGACCCGCTTCCCATGCGAACGCTTCGAGGGGAGGAGCAAGGTCTCCTTGCCCGTTCTCACGATGGCATTGACTCACCGCTCCTCACGCCATCGCACCAAGATGGTTCTGCAGAGCCGCTCATAAAAACCGGTGTGGAAGGCGCTCCCGCTTGGGAACATATGTCGCCTAGACAGCGCACCCTAGTCTACCTCACCTTTGGCTTGCTCGGCATGGGCGTGCTCTTACCGTTCAACTCGCTCATTACCCCTGCAGAGTATTTTCGCTCGTCGTTCGCACACACACCGTATGCCACCACTTTCAGCAGCTGGATCACGGTATCCTACAATGTCATCAGCATCCTCGTCGGCATCCACGCAACCGCCACCGGTGGCTTCGAAAGGTCAAGTCCACATCGCAGGATCACTATCTCGTCGACTGTCATCATTCTCTCCGTATTTTGCTTCGCGCTTTCCACAAGAGTAGGAGAGTATAGCTCTCGTACTGGTCATCATGATGATAAACCAACCTCACAACCTACCAGCCACACCTACTTCTATTTCACCCTCTTCCTTGGCGGCTTGCTCTCGAGCGCGTGTGCCTACTTGCAGAACAGCGTCGTCTCGCTCAGTACTGCGTTTGGCGCAGGTGGATCGTTCATGGGCTCAATGCTAGCGGGTCAAGGTGTCGTGGGAGTTGGTATCAGCATCTTTGGCTTCGCCTCTGCCTGGTCACAGCAGACTGTGCCGGATGACGCCATCTCTGCGGATCGTCAAGCCGCTCAAGAGACGTCGCGTAGCATTGCCCGAGCCGCGACCCTGTTCTTTGGCATGAACACTTTGCTCATGATGGCGGTGCTTGTCGCCTTCCTCTGGCTTACCAATACGCCTCTGTACACGCAAGTAATGGCCAAGCAAATTGCTACAATCGACAAAATCGAAGACGAGAACGACGCTTCTTCCAGGCTAGATGATGACGATCTCGAAGGTCGGCTCGAGGGCAACGCAATGACGCAGAGCTGGCACTCGATCCGTTCTGTCTCTCACCCTGCTTATAGCTCGTGGCTCAAAAGGGTGCCCGGCTTCCACAGACTGTCGCCCACAACGCGTGAATCACTGCTGCGCATCTCGCTCGTTCAATCCAAAGTCAAGTGGGACTGTGCTGCAGTTGCCTTCATATTCGTCATCACTCTCAGCATCTTCCCTGCGCTCACATCTTCGGTTCAGAGCGTCTACACAGGCACTTCCAGATCTGGGTTCAGCTCAGTGGACCTTACCTCGCCGCAGCTGTTTGTACCCTTTCACTTTTTCCTCTTCAACCTTTCGGATCTGCTGGGCAGATCGTTGCCAAGCTTGGTACCTTCGGCTTTGATACGCAAAGCTCGAGCACTATTTTCGCTCTCGCTACTCCGCGTATTGTTTGTGCCTCTGTTCATGGCATGCAACGTCGTGTCGACAAGTCAGCGGACGGGTCCTATCAGCCGTATCAATGCTGGAACACCCGAAGGATGGCTAGCCAGTCTGATGCAGTCAAGCGATGCTCCGTTCTTCAGTCTCATGCTGCTGCTCGGCTTTTCCAACGGCCTCGTCAGCACTTGCATCATGATATCAGGTCCTGCAAGGAGCAAGCTAGTAAACTCGAAAGGCGCGAGCGAAGGACCTCTGGCAGCTACCCTGCTTTCTTTCTGGCTTTGCGTTGGCCTGGCTATCGGCAGCGGTCTTAGTTTTCTTACTGTCAAGTCATAACACCAGAGAGCTCCCATTATTTACATACCCATTCCCTGCGTCGATAGCAAACCTTATCATTTCAGTGCTACATTACACTCGGACGATCTCAGCTCTACCAACCACCACAGCGAACGACTCTTACGGTGTGGTCCTCCGATCTGAATCGTGAATCGTGATTCGTGATTCGTGATTCACGATTGTTGCTCGGATCCAGTCACGTTGTTGAACAAAGTCACGACTGAGCCAAAACGAAAATTCCGCGTGTGCTGCTTGGCTAAAGAGAAAAGACGCGCACGGTCCTCGTTGATTGTGCAGTAGAACAGGGAAACATTCGTAATTTTGGTCGACTCCACTTAACCACGAAACTTACTTGGCTCTCGGCAGCAGTCAGACAACCGATTTAGGCGGAACACCTGCAACGGTCAACTCGGTCGTGTCGAACAGCATCCTTCACTTTCCATCCAAACAACGCACCTCTACCATCCCTGTTAGCTCCCTTTGTTGGATCACTCGAGACCTTGTTCCCCCGAGACTCAACCGACTTGAGTAGGTGTGAAAACGTACGACCGGCAGTAAAAACTCGGGGCTGTGCTTGCTTTGCCTGTTCAACATGGCAGACGCACACCAATCACCCCTCCTCCTTCTACCTCTTAAAACAACAGAGGAGGTCGACCTTGGCTCTGCTGTCAAGTCGCTCATCACCAACAGCTACGGCGAAGACTCTAAAAAGTACTCGGAGCAAACATCTCAACTCAACCGTGCACGTCAAGATGCGGTCAAAGGTGCAGCCTCGGATGCCACAGGCAGAGACTTGCTCTTCAAATGGTTCCACATGCTCGAGATGCTCGAGCTCCGTTTTCCAGAGCTTCGTGTACCATTTCCTTGGAAAGACGCTTTTACGCAAAAAACCATCTCTCAGTCCAGCTTGGCCTACGAAAAAGCCAGTATCATTTTCAACATTGCTGCAACGCTTTCCTCGCTCGCTTCATCGCAACCTCGCATGCCGGGCAACGCTGACGGTCTTAAGCGTGCCTATGCCGCCCTCCGTCAAGCAGCTGGTATGCTGAGCTACATCAATGAAAACTTTCTGCATGCTCCCAGCACTGATATGAGCAAGGACGTTGTCAAGTGTTTGGTCGGTATCACGCTGGCTCAGGCATCCGAGGTGTTCCTGGAAAAGACCATCGAGGAGAAGAAGGGTGCTGGTCTCATCTCGAAGCTCGCAAGTCAAACCGCTGCTGCCTACACTGGCTTGGTGGACGATTCGCGTGAAAACGTCACCAAAGGCATCTTCGAACGTTCCTGGGCCTACCTTATTCAAGTCAAGGCAAGGCATTTCACGTCCGTCATGCAGTACTACAAAGCGCTGGCCGACGATGCGGCTGGCTCGCATGGCGCTTGTCTTGTGCGGTTGACGGTAGCAGAGACGGCAGCCAAAGAAGCTCGCAATTTGTTGACCACCTTTAGCGCATCCGCTACCGCGAGCGTGACTGCGGATCGTCCCTCGCTGCCCAGCGATGCGGCATCTGCGCTTGTGGCCATCGTCAACGCTCAGGTCGCTCGATGCACCGAGCGCAAAGAGTCTGCCGTCAAGGACAACGACCTCATCTATCACGACATTCTCCCCTCGGAGTCATCGCTCCCTGCTGTCGACAAGCTCGTTGCTGCCAATCCCATCCCGATTCAGGAGATCTTTGCAGCTCCCGAAGTACAACGCGTCATCGGCCCGGATCTGTTCCAGAACCTTGTGCCGCTGGGTGTACACGAAAAAGCGTCTCTGTACTCGGAAGAGAAGGCCAAGATCGCCCGTGCCGAATCGGAGCGCCATGACCTTGCGACGGGAGAAATGCAAGCTTCGCTCGACTACCTGGGCTTGCCGTCAAGCCTCCAAAAATATCGTGCCCTTGCTCAAGGCAGTGGAAGCAATGCTATGCTCGACTCGCTCGCTGATCCCGGCCCGGAGGTGATGCGATGGTCAACCGAGGAAGCCGAGGGTGGTGGTGGGCGCGGTGCTGATGGTCTTGGAGTGGGTGCCACGGGGGTGGATTCTGCTCTGCAGCGGATCGAGAGCATCAAGTCGCAAGCGGCAAACGACATCGACGCGGCACTTGCAGCGCTCGATGACGAGAACCGCGAATGCGAGAAGCAGCGCGTTCGCTTTGGACACAAGTGGAGCCAGGACCCTGCTGGTTTGCATACCAAAGACATGCGTGTCAATCTCAAGGAGAACAAGGAAGCTATGCAACAAGCTTCGCAGAACGACGCGCAGATCGGTGGGCTGTGGAAGTCGATCCGACAGGACGTCCAGTTGCTCGTCTCGGGACGTGAGGCACTCGAAGCTGCTTTCGCTGCCGCGCTTACGGGTCAAACGGGGTTGTACGGCGAAGGCAGTGCTCCTACCTCGCTCATCGATACTTCGGCTGAAGAAGAGAGCGCTTCCGAAGGCGAGATCGCCTCAGTGAGAGCGAAACTGGCCCAGATCGACGAAGCACTCATCAAGCTGAACAAGATCAAGAAGGAACGCGGAGAAGTGCTGGCCGATCTAAAAGAGAAGATTCAGACAGACGACATTTCTCAGGTTCTCGTACTGAATCGTCGTGCGCAAAACGTCGATTCGTCCATCTTTGCCGCTGAGCTGGAAAAGTTCAAGCCGCATCAGAACCGGATTGCAGTCAGCTTGCATCATCAGCAAGCGCTGCTTGCTGAAGTGGAGACAGCATTCAAGGAGCTTATCGAGCTACCGGCGAGTAAAGCGGCGGGTGCAAAGTGGGACGAAAAGGAACAGGCGAGGAACAAGTTGGTGGCGAGGCTGAAGAGGGCGAGGGACTCGAATGCACAGGTGAGGGCGGGGGTCGCCAAGGGTCTGCAGTTCTACGCGGATCTGCAGGAGATTGTGAAGGCCACGAGGCAGAACGTGAATCGGTATGTCGGGGAGAGGAAGAGTGAAAGGTCGAAACTGGTGTCGGAGCTGGAATGGGAGGAAAAGGGCTCGGATGGGTTGAGTTCGTCGATGGCGGGGCTGAGCGGGCTAGGAGGTGCCGGCGGTCATCCAGCTCCTCCAACTCCGCATAGACATACGAGTTATGCAAGTGCATATGGAGGAGCTGGTGCGCCTGGTCCACTTTCACCCGGCCCTCCGCCCGCAGCTTTACCAGGTGTAAGACAGACTTCCAATTCAGGTCCGCCTCCACCACCACCTCTGCCGCATCAGCAAGCATCGTACCAGCAGCAGCCACCACCTGCCGCAGCGGCTCCTGCTCACGACCCTTACAGCTCGATGTTTTCCAGCGGTCCGTTCTCTGCTGCCCTTCAGCAACCTGCTTCTCCTCAACACCAACGACCACCTACACACTATGGTAGCCAGCTCGGCTATGCATGCGATGCTCCACAGCGTGCTCCGGCGTTGCCTCCCCCACCACAACAGTTTCAGCCGAGCTTCGCGCCTAGCGTGGCGTCGCCGACGCAGTCGAGATACACTTCACCACCACCTGTTCCTCAGGGACAGCAAACGTTCAGTGGATCGAGTGGATATGGAATGCCGCCTGCACCACTGCAGCACGGCGGTGGGTACGGAGGATCACAGCCGTATGCAGCGCACGATTATTCGAGCCCACCGCCACAGTCACCTTACGGTGTTCCAATTGGTCAACAGCAATACGGAGGAGGGCATGCTCAAAATCAGCCCCAGTATCAGGCGTATGGCGCGCCACCTCAGCAACATGCAAGTCAGCAGGTGTACGGTTCACGTGCGCAACCCCCTCCTCCCCAGCAGCAGCAGTATCAGCAGCCGTCGTATGCTCAACATGGGGGGTATCAAGGCGGGTACCAGCCTCCCTACTGAAGCGCATGATACAGTGCAAGAAGGAAAGAATTCTGTTGGGTAGCAGCGTTGACAGAGTTGCAATGAAGTCTGATAAGGTTTCTCCATTTTGCGCGAATTGCAAGCTTGTGGCGCGATGCCGAGGTGAGTTGCAGATGCTGAACACGAGCCTATGACCGACAGAGGTAAGAGATTACATCGATGCTTGTCAGGAGCGGAAAGACTGGGAGTGCGAATGGGGCATGATACAATGTTTGTCAAGGACACTGACGAGTGTTAGGCGGACTTGTGATTGTACTTCAAGCCGTCCAAACCCAACAACTGATTCTCGGACCTTCGAATGCAGGTCTCGACGACGAGCATGAGGCCAGCGACTGCAGGAGTGAGACCGAACCAGCCGGCATTGCTAAAGTTTCCGGCCCCAAAGATCAACATGGGCAACGGAAGCGCGGCGATGAAGAGGAACCAGAGATACAAGAGTCTTGGATTGGCGAGCGTGTCGTACAGCGCTTTGCTTTCAGGGCCGATGTTGGCGGGTTGATCGGTGCGCTCGTGAAGGTTGACTTTGTTTCCTGCCGAGTAGCGGAGCTCAGAGAGGGTGGCAACGAGGTAGGAGGGCGCGGTGCCGAACGGATGTGAACGGTACAGCGAGGCGTTGCTGCGCGTGATCTTGGTCAGAAGGCTGTCGTGACCCATGAGAGACAGAAGTTCGAGAGCGCAGAGGTAGAGCAGGTAGCCTTGGATGCCAAAGAAGATCATGTAGATCGGAAAGGCCGGGAGGTAGGTCAAGTGATCCTCAGTTCCGATAACGTGCACTCCATGGTGGAAGAGTGTCAGATGGTTTTCTGGATGCGTTCCGTTGATGTAAGATGGAATAGGCGTCAGGTAGGCGACCGATACGAGCAGCACCATGAGCAGCAGAGCTGCACGGTAGACGTAGTTGGAAGCATCGTTCTTGGTCTTGAGCTCTCGTAGGAGCGCTTCTTGTTCTTCGGTTGGGATGGGCTCGTTGAGATCGTCGTACTTGTCCAGGGTTTCAGAGTGCATCCCTTTCTCTTTGCCCGCAGCACTGGTACGAGATTGCACCCGAGATGAAAATGTTGACGACATTGGTGCAATATGGTTGGTGGATGATGATCGCTCGAATGTAAGAGAGATTCCGCGAGTACATACACCTGATACTTGGAACCGGTTTGGTTTGCGCAGTCGTGAATGCGCGAGTCGTGAGTGTGTTGTTTTCGGTATCAACGCGTCACCTTGCTGTTGCTGCTGCTGTTGCTGCTTGTCCTTCGGTGTTTTGGACTCAATTTGTGATTCGTGGATTTGCAGTCACGAGTTTTGACGGAATCTCCGATGCGCTCACGGGTTTTACGATTTCGTGATTTTTTGTCGGAAAGCATCTTGTTGACCAAAGCAAAGCGCACGGTCAATTTTGAAAGTCCACTCGTGACTAGTCACCACTTTCCTCATCAAAGATCCTTCTCCGCGCTCCTCCTCCACCGGCTGGCATACTTGACCTGTTCAGGTCGCCTCTACAGACCATCAATTCAGCAAAAGTGACCGGTTCACCAAGGCTACATCTAGAATCTTACTGGCTACACGATGTCGACGCAACCAGCACCACCACCAGAAGCACCCTCGAATCTGCTCCATGTCCAATTTAAGAACCCCGAGTTCCTCTCGTACCTCTCGCATCTCCAATCCACCGGTCAAGTCAGTCTTGGCCGCGACTCCTCTTGCGCCAAGTTCGATCCTGCCCATCCTCTCACGGAACACAATGTAATGGCGTACTTTGCAACCTCACCGTTCTTCGATCGGCGAAGCAACAACGAGCAGATTCGCATGCAAAACATCGCGAATGGCATCCAAAATTTGAGCGGAGGCATGGGAGCTAAACAGGAGGAACAAGAACTAAAGCGGTTTACCGGACTCGAGTTTGTGCTCGTGCATTCCAGGGAACCGACGTGTTTCGTTGTGCAGAAGCGATGGAGAACTTCACCGACCGAAACAACACCTTTGGCCGCATACTATGTTATCAACGATTCCATCTACCAGGCTCCTGACTTGTATTCTATTCTGGCAACCCGACTGGTAAGTCAACGTTGATCGAGCCGGTGTGTTGATCTGCATTCTGACACTATGCTGTATGGTTGATCGAAACTTTCTGCAGCAATCCACCGTATACGCGCTGAGAATGTCGCTATCCACCCAACGTCGAGCGCGACCCTCTTTCGATCCGCGCCGTGGCCATCATGGTCGATTCATCGTCGCTGACGCCCCCACCAGTATCGACGCCGACTCCAACCGCACCTGCACCACCCAATCTACGCACACCCACCACGCCGACGACCATACCCCCCAACTCGAGCATCAACAAGACCACATCCACCCTCCTCCTCCTGCCGCTTTCACTCAACCCCAACTCAAGAAAGCGCGCTTCGATTGATCCTCCCTCTGCAGCCCACTGCGCCTTCTCACTCTACAAACCACCGTCCTTTCTCCACTCCTTCACATGTACTTGTACCACTTTCACCCCCATTATACCCATCAGCCCCTTTTGGCATCACGCCACTGTCTCAAGACACCACATGTACTACATGTACAAACAAGCGAGCAAGATCCATAACCTGTGCAAGCCCATTCAAGCTCGTGTATAGCAATTCAGAATGCGGTGTATATTGATTGTGTTGAGAGGCGAAGACGGGATGGAAGAAAATGGACAGACGAGGGTGGAGAGATAAGGAAAGGTGTACATATCCATTTGTAGAGACCGATGCTCCACGGAAAGTCGACCAGGCTACGAAACGGCCCATAAACGAACAATCGCACATGGACCGCCAAGGACATGTTTCAGCTGCTCAGAACAGGCCGAGTGTGCGTCGAGCTGCCCTATCGCTCCGCGCTTGGTCCGTAAACAGATGCGCATGTCATGTTGAGGATGTGCGTTGCGGAATAAGAAAACGTCAGCAACTTCGCTCTGAGCGAAGCGGCTGAGTTCACTACTGCATGTTGCTAAAGGTTTTTTACTTGAGCAAGCATCCAAGAGGGTCGTCTTGCGAACGAGTGTTGAGGATAAGTGCAACAATGAGACCATAGAGACCCAGCACTTCGGCGAAAATCAGGATCAAGATCATACCAATGAAGAGTCGGGGTTGCTGAGCGGTACCGCGCACACCGGCGTCACCGACGATGCCGATGGCGAAACCAGCGGCAAGACCAGCGAGACCGACCGAAAGACCAGCGCCGAGCTGGATGAAACCAGCGTAGAGCGACATGGGTGTCTTGATGTCGCCCGAGATGAGCACGCTGACCACAAGACCGTAAATGGCAATGATACCAGCCATGATGACGGGAATAACACACTTGATCAGAAGATCAGGTCGAAGAACACCCATGGCCGAGATACCGACACCGGACTTGGAAGTACCGTACGAGGCACCGAGACCTATAGCGAGCGCGGAATGACGGCGAGCACATCAAAAGAGAGCAATGGAGAAACAGTCAGGGATCGATGCTCTGAGAGACTGGTCGCAACCAAGATATGTGGTTCTGATACCTACAAGTGAAGACGATAGCAGCAGTGCATCCCTATTTTGATTTGGAGAGGAAAGAAGGAGGAAGAAGGCACAACAATGATGAGCATGGTGTTGTTGAACAAGAGAGCTGTGAGCGCTTTTCTGCTATTCTCGGAGGGAGCCAATGCAGGACGACACCAAGGCTCGGCATGGGGCAAACTCGTTGCCCTGATCCATGATGCTCTACGGCGCAGCCTCGATCGCATCGAGCGGAACCTCTGCTTCAAAGCTTCGAATGCAACGCAAGTTGGAGCCAGACTGATGCGATCGCTTTACAGAACCAGGAAGAGATAGGCTGATTTGGGTGCCCAGAACTTACCATAGCGCCGAAGAAGGGGGCGTAGACGGGGCAGAGCTCCGTGTTGATCTTGGATGGATCCATCTTGGCGGTATTTTATGTTTGTGAGGTAAAGGCGTAGGATCGATGCAGAGGACCAACGACGATTTGGCTGGGCGGTGTAGTGATGGTGGAGGAACAAGGATAGACGACGAGAAGCAGGGTGTGCGCGCGTTGCGTTGGTTCGAGGGGAGACTTTGACTGGCCTGCTGAGCGTCTGTCTGCCTATCAGTCACGAGTGGTGAATTTGGTGGTTGGACCACCTTGGAACGTATCGTTGGCTCAACTAAAACGCAGCAGCCAAGCCTTTGCAAATCACGAATCACGAATGCAGCTGTTGCTGCCCCTGGACCTTCGAATTTCTGTGCCTTATTCTACCTGCAAGTTTGATCATCATTCGCGATTCGTGATTTATTGTATCCCAACGTGGATCGATGCGAATTCAATTCCAGATTCATGATTTGACAGACTCAATAAGACCGCGAGATTTTAAAGTCGATCACGATGCGATTTGTATTGCCTCTTACAATCCGTTAATTTTTTCTTTGGTCCACCTTGTCCGATGAACGACGTAACATTTTAGTGTGTTGCCTACTCACGACTCCCTTCATGCTTGGTGTGCTTGCTGCCTCCACCCACGAATCGTGATTGATCTTAGGTACAGACGGACCTAATCGCCTTTCAAGACAGACACGTTCACAGATTTACCGCTGCCAGCTGAACTCGCGTGCCTCACAATTCTGTGACTAGCATAACAATAGATTACAAGAAGCACAAAGCAGGGCAGTTCACGTACGTTCAGATATTGCACGCGACGCCATACGTAATCGCATCTCGGCGTCCTCTTTCATCAGCACCGGGTCCGGATGGCCGCTGTCCCAAACCAGCGGGGCTGTCCACGGCGAAGTCGAAGTCATAGCGATTCCCAAGCCGACCTCATTCTTGCTGCGGTTCTTAGCTGACTGAGACCGTGGCCGCGGGTGCAAGGGATGTAGCACGAATTCTTGTCCATCAAGAGTCACCAAGGGCTCATGAGAGTGAGGGCTTAGCGAGCTGTTCGAATCGTGCCCGTTGCTCTGGGCTCTTCGTACCAGCGGTTTCGCCGAAGATGGTGTTGAGGGTGTCCATATCGTGACTGGTGTAGCAGGACTTTGTGTCCAGTCGCTTTCGACATGGGAGCAGCCGGGCGTCGAAAAGGCGCCATCGATTGAATAGAGAGCAAAATCGTGATGCGGCGACAAGGCGGACCTAGACGGCGAGGCATAGATTGCTCTAGGCGGACGCTCAACTTGGTAGTGTTCTTCCACTGCCGGATGTTCCACGATCGTGCTGACCGTTTGCTCTACCAACACGCCTGTCTTGTTGCCCTTGCTTGGCGGGCTCGTGACTGTACCTCGTAGCGAGCGCTGCCTTTGTGACTCGTTCAGGGACCTCGAGAATATCGTTGTAGCCTGCAGGTCGGGCGTAGAGCTTGACATAGTAGCTTTGCGCAAAGTCAATGGCCGACTATTTGGACTGTAGGCGTTCGACTCTACATTCGGAGATTGTTGCTCGCCGTCGAGTTCGGCATAGGCATACAACGACGTCCGTCCGACTCCAGAGAGAGATCCAGCACGGCTGCTCCTACGGCGCGATCGCACCTGCTCTAGCCCGATTTCCTGGCTGTGCTGATGTGACAGCATCGATGCAGCCCACGTCTTTGCGTCGCTCAAGCGTTTCGCTGACAACCTCCGTGTGAATGCGTCATTGGTGCGCGACAGGCTGAAGTGCCGACTGCGGCTTCCACTGGAGCGGCTGTGAGTGGCCGCACTGATGTTGGACAGCACGGGCTCATATGTGCGGCTAAGGATGGCCAAGATGATGATGCTCGCCAGAACGACGGTGACCCAACACACGACGAGAAGTGCAACCTCGAGAGCCGAGGCGAAGTCGTTGGCTTCCCAAGCCGAATACCACGTTGTGGTGAGCTTGCCACAAAAGATGGCAAAGAACAGCATGCACAGCATCAAGCCGACAAATTGAACGACAAAGTTCATGTAGAACTTTTCCAGGTAGCGTTTGTGCGAGTTTTGCGTTTCCGACACTGATGGAGCTGGTCGCTCGAAAGCCGACGGACGAACAGAAGGAAAGAAGGTGTGAGAAGGCAGGTCTTCGTTCTCAAGTTCTTGCTGTGTGAAATACATCGAGCGCGTTTGTTCTTGAGCATTGTCATCCTGATTCGATGCGATTATGTGCATGTCGCCTACCAATTTGCCATTGCAAGGACCCTGGTGGCACGCAGACCATTGGAGATTGGAATCGCCAGATACCAGCGTAGTATTGCCTGATACGGCCGAGGAGGTGGAGAGGGAGCGAGGCGGCGCTTGCACGGATAGCATACGCTCGCCGTTTGCAGGACTGATCGCGTGCTTTTCGATATCGCCTTCGTGCTGATCCAAATCGCTTCCAACGACAATATTGGGGTAAGCATTGGTTGGGCTGCGCACATGAGCAGACTCGCCATTGCGAACAGAGAATGATTCGCTAAAGGTGCGATTCTGCTTGAACGACTTGAGCGTTGTAAGCTGTTTGCGCAACGTGGCGACAAGTGAGCCGCCTGCTAGACAGTGGCATATGAACAAGCCGCAGACCCATGCTTCCCAGACTGTCATGCAGATGGAGAGTAAGTAGGCCGCGTCCAGCACCTCGAACCAGATTTGCTGCGCGTCGAGCAGCATGTCGCGCGACAGGACGTCGCCGGGTTGTACAGATGCCGACCAGCGTTGATGGTGATCGAAAGCCCAGCTGTAACGCTTCTGTGCAAGCACGACAGGAACGACGACACTGACGACCTGGATCACTGGGATTGAAAACACAAAGACGTTGACAGCGGTGGGCGTTATGCCCATCCGAAGCGCCAGACTATGAGGCTTGCCAGGTTGCGGCGAGACGAAGCTAAGGGCGTTTGGACGTGCATAAACAACACCGACGGTGGTGCACCAGGCGCCCAGTATGAGAGGAAGCCACGTCAAGCCGATCCAGAGAATGATGTGCTTTGGCGATTGCTGATTCTGAAACCACGCAACAACTTCCCAGCATCTGGGATCAAAAAAAAAGAAGCCAAGCAAATCCAGAGAGAAAGAGAGTTACAACGTCAGCGTGAGTGTACGCAGGTTTGAGAATGGGAGACGACATGCACTTACAAGGCGATGAGAAGGATTGCAAACATGCTCTCGATGGCAACAAAGGAGGTAACAGCGTTGGGCACAACGAGTGTACCGTTACTACGTCTAACCAGACGAAAAAGCCAGAATGACCTTTCCCAAACTCTTCGAAGGATGATAAGAAAGATCCAGATGCCGACGATTGCAGTGAGGACCGACAAGACCTTGAGCTGCACGAACGTACTGTTGCGAAGATGTGGATAGAAGAGCCTCTCGACAAATTGCTTTAACGAGGCGACGGGATCTTGATCCCGGGTAAAGTCCGGGAACCAAGCGCGGCCAGCCTCATCGCGGACGGTGGAGAAGAGGCTCGTGGGCGGTGGTGGTGGCAAATTGAATTGGTTGTTGAGTATGGAGTAGGACATGGTGGCTATACGGAGCCCATAACGACCTGACCAAGACACAGGATCTTGTTGCTTGAACGCGTGAATGACAGCGAGAAGGAGTGAATCTCGACCGAGATCAGCAGGCTAACAATGCTTGACAATGGTCGTTTAGGTCGATGCCGCTGCAAGAACACCAATGGTTGCTCATGTCACACCCCATTTGAGAGCTGGGAGCTTGGAAAGGGGAGAGGGGGTCCAAGAGGGCTTCAAGAAAGCCTAGAAAGGCGTAATGTTGCTGGGGTAACGGACCTTAGAGGCATATACCAAAGCCACGTCTACCTGTCACATGTGTTGTGAGAGGAAGGTCGCTTGGCATCGCAGCCGTTGAGAAACACCAACGTCCAAGCGAGTCAGGTAGGGTACTGAGCAAACCATCTGGTTTGAGGGTGAGAGCGAGGGGGCATGAGGAGAGTAGCTTGTTGGCACCTTGCCGCGCGTTGATGCAAATGAGGTTCGCTCGTTACATTGTCAAGGCCTCGAAGTGGTCCTGACTGCATTACAGCGGATCGAGGTTGTCGCCTGGATTCTTTGCAAGAAGATGGAGACTGTTGGGACGCGACAGAAAAAAAAGGGCCACCACTGCCGCCATTCTGATCGTGGCAGGCGCAGTCTCTGTGGCGAACGAGTACAGGCATGAGGGTGCACCAGGAAGAGCGGATGCTATCCCTCCTCTGGGTCCTCTGGGTCCTCTGGGTCCTCTGGGGAGGGTGTCGTTGCAATTCATGCAAAAGAGAGCGGGGCAAGGTGATTGGTGGCTCGATAGGCGGGCCAAAAGGCATTTGCTCGTTTAAGAACGAAGAGGAAATAGGCGAGACCCAAATCGTGAATCGTTGAGGCGTAAAAAGCGACACGGCGCATCACATCACGGCCATCAGCGGCCCGACAACCGAGAGCGCCAAAGGTCATGTAACGCATGCATCTAGGCATCTTGCTCAAGCACGCTTGCGTTCTGCGTTGTTCGATCCTTCGAATGTACTGCAATCGTGAATCTTCTCACGGCTGTATGCTTGTCGAGTGGGGTTGAGCCGACGCCCGTCCGGTGCAGTCGAACAAGCAAGCCACCCATTCCTGGTCGAACTGTGTTTCTGACGCTGCTAAGCGAGCATGTTGAGTGTGAGTGCTATCTGCCAACAAAGTATATGCCGTCGGAAATGAAAATCACAAATCGTGAATCACGAATGTCCACTCACGACTGAGTTACGAGTATCGTAAGGCGTGAGGCTTTTGTTTCTGCCCTGGCTTGGCTTGTACTGTATATATTAAAGTTGACAGGAGAGGAGCAGCAAATCGTGACGACGTCGGTCTGCTGGGCACAACAAACAAAGCACAAAGGTTGTCGTGTGGCGTGTGCCGTGTGTCCCTCTCCATCCTCGCCCTTGGATCTTTTCTGATAATTTTACTCGCAGCAATCCTCGTCTTATGGCAATGCCTTCTCTCAAATATCAACATACGAAGCTTGGACAGAGCTTCAAACCCATTTACGCTGTCACAGCCAGACGAGTCTAACTGAAAGCTGGATAGGATCGGATCAGATGGGCACGGAAAGGGTCCAATGAGCTTTGCATTCTCCCTCTGCGCGCAAACGATAAGCCGAAAAAGTTGATTGCTAGAGTGCAGCTTTGCAACTCTCCAACAATGCCTTACAAAGGCGTCCTCAAGGCATTGCAAGCAAGACAGCAGAGGAGCAAAGATGATGTTGTCATGATCCGGGTTCGTTTGTGGCAATGTGGGTCTAACTGACACTCGACTACATAGAAGTTTCTTGCTAACTAATCGTTTTGAGGCAACGGCGAAAAATACACAACACAGCCAAAGTTAGTCGATTCGGGACACGTTGATGGACACGACCAGGGAGGCAAAAGCTCGGTCGCATGGAGAAGCTTGCAGATCCTGTCTTGCGTTGCCGATACATGCACAAGCATCGTTCGCAGGCTCGTGCGCTCGCTCGCATAGACATCTTGGAGCCATCCAGCTTCTGTTCCCACGCCAATGAAAGTCGCTAAAGCGAATCTGTGTCTTCGTTGGCGTCTATGACGAGCCGAGTCGGCTAGACGTGGTGATTGATCGCCGTATTCCGCAATGTGTTTCCATGTCGCGCACCCTTGCCGTGTTCTGGGGAATCGAGTAGGAAGACAGGGACGAGCACTTTAATAGCTGCGTCCAAGTCCCGTTCACATGGACAGGCGTACTTTGGGTCATCTACGCTTATCTGATCTGTGGAATCCAGCTGATGCTCCGGACTCTGGATTCATCCTTTCAGTGCCATCTTGCAATGGCGCTACCTCCAAAAGATCAAGACATGGTCAAAAGCCGCTGCATGGCTTCTCACAATTCTGCTTGCATGTCTCAGATTTCAGACAAAGGCGGAGTTGAGATGCACCAAACACATAAGCGTTTGCCAAGCTAAAGTCCAGGTCTTGATTTCTGTAATTCTGAGCTCGCATTGGTGACTGACATCAAAGTCATTCACAAATCGTGAATCTCGTTTCGTGGTAGAAAGTGAAGTTAGGTGTGAACATGGGACAACGGCATTGAAGACCAAATTTCTTCGCCTCACACACTTTGACATCGGCACCGCCTGCCATGCCGATAGCGCGCATGATTCATGAATGAAGCCCGCCGGCTGTGATCCACGCTAACTTGCTCATGCGCAGCAGTCCAGCCTCTCACAAGCCACAAAAATTTCGTGTTGCCGCCTGCTTTCATTGCGTGCCGTAGAGCAGGGCTCTCGATTGCACCTCAAAAGTCGCACCAGATTCGAATATACTGCAACCCATTCGGCGAATGCACCATCTCGTAAAATTACAAAGTTCTGACAAGGCTAGTTTGCTTGAACCATTTCTGTCGAGGAGCTGGCATCGCAGCTCGTGTGCTGCACAAGTAGTTCATGTCTATTCAGCTATCATAGCGTGTCCTTCACCTCTGGAGGGTCTTGCTTGGCGCATGTTGTGAGTGATGTTCGAAATCTGACCTGGTTCGAAAAGCCACTCAACCAACGCAGGTCGGATCCATCTTCAATCCAGAGGCTCTTCGTCCACGGCCATAGGTGCTCCTCTTGACCCATTGACTGGCGTCGCCGCAGAATCGACCACGAAAAAGTCTGAGTTGCGGAGCGGCCTTGACTCGATCTTGGCAGCAGGCGAAGCAGCTGCTACGAGATCGCCTTCAGAAGGAGTGAGGGTGCCATTCGGTGTACCATCGATGTTTGCTTTTCCGTTCAATGCTGCACCAGCAGTTGCGAGGCGCCTACGCTCGGCTACCGACTCACGACCCTGCTTGCTGCGAAGGAACTCACGCACGGGTCTCATCGCTGCATTTCTGCAAAGCTCCTTGAGATCGCTTCCACTGTACCCTTCAGTGCGCTTGACCAGCTCGGCCATCTTGAAGCTGGGATCGAGTGTCGTTGCCGACAGCATCAGCGAGAGAATCTTTTCTCTCTGCGCGGCACTAGGCAATGAGACAGCGTATCGTTTTGGTAATCGACGAAGGATGGCCGAGTCTATGTCATTGGGTCGGTTGGTGGCACCTAGCACCATGATGCGGTCTGTTGAAGACGTCAGACCATCCCACAATGTCATGAATTCGGCCTTCATCATACCGGTCACCTCGTGGTCGCCGGTAGCTCGCTCGCGCAGAAAACTATCAATCTCATCGATAAAGATGATCGAGGGTTGCAACTTTCGTGCCAAGCTGAATAGAGCAGCTACGAGCTTGTTGGATTCGCCGAACCACTTGTTGGTGAGGGTCGATACGTGCATATTGATGAAGGTGGCTCCGCTCTCCTTTGCTAGCGCCTTTGCCAGCATTGTCTTACCCGTTCCGGGAGGTCCGTAAAGCAAGACACCTTTGGGCGCCCCGAGCAGACCGCTCGCGTTGGCAAAGAGCTCTGGGTAGCACAGCGGAGCGATGACGCTTTCTTGCAAGGAAGAGATGATTCCATCCAGGCCTCCGATGGATGCAAAGTCGACTGGAATGTCCTCTGGTAGGATGAGCTCGGCGGAGATCTGCTCCTCATATTCGTTGAGCTGCAACTCCTTGCCGCGAAGTCCAAGCTTGCCCAGCTTAGCGTCGGCAACCTTTTTCGAGTTCTGTCGCTTTTGTCGATTTGGATCAAGAGACGACATGACATATTTGAACGCATAGTAGAACGCGACCTGACTTATGGCAAAGACTGCCACGTCGGTCATCATCTTGCGAGTGACCTCCTTCATGCCGGCTCTGATGTGATAAGCAGGGTGAATTAGGATCGAAGTAAGTTGGCCTGAAAATGGGTGCTGGAGGTTGACGGAATCGCTTTTCCCTACTGATACCAACTTTGTCTTTCGGAGCGAGTCGAACTTCGTGGAGACTATGGGCAAGAGATGAGTGTAAAGAAGAACGCAGCATCAATCGTGATTCGGGAACGCGGATGATAGTGACAGGGATCGGCTATTTCTTCAGGGCAGATTTTCGCCGCTTTCAACATTCACGATTCACGATTCGTGATTCACGACTCTCCTAGTTGCCTGGAACAAGCACGAAGCACAGGATGAGCTGGAAAGGCGCAGCTCAGCAAATGCGTGATGCGTGATGCGTGATTCGTGATTCCCGTATGCCGCGTGCGATTTGTTCTGCTTTGTTAGAGCCAAAATTGAACATTTACTCGTCAGAAAACACGAAAAGGTGAACTCCGTGCTCAGCAAAAGTCACAGAGTGGAGCTGAAAAGCAGCAAACAAGACACGAGTGAGAAGGTCGATCACCAGAGGTAGTGGAGCAACGGCGAATACGCACGCTTGGACGCGCAAGGACCCTCTCCCTAAGCTCGTATACGCATGCTTCGTGACATTCCCGATCATTGATGTTGGGCAAGGCTTGACTTTTCAACACCCTCTCACCATTCCTACATCATCCTCTTCATACTTACACTCGAAGCCGACATTGGTCTCGTAAACATACGATAAACTTCACCTTCCATCGCATCGCTCGCTCGTTTCACGACGATTTGACCCTCTCGAATAGGTCGAGTGGTTTCCATCTTCTGCAACAATTTTCTCATCGCGGTTTGTGACACGCAGCTCACAATTTACAACAGCTCATAATGAGTATTATGGAATACAATGGAGGCAGTGTGGTGGCAGCCAAGGGCAAGAACTGCGTCGTCATCGCATCAGATCTTCGACTCGGCCAGCAGGCAATGACGGTCGCTTGCAACTTTGACAAGGTTTTCCGTGTTACCGAAAAGACGTACGTTGGCCTGCCAGGCTTGGCATCCGACGTTGCGACGCTCAAAGAGCGCTTTCGATACCGTGTCAACATGTACAAGATGAAGGAAGAACGAGACATCGAACCAGAGATTTTTGCCAATCTCGTCAGCTCCACCCTTTACGAGCGAAGGTAAGCTTGCTTTGATTCTTGACCCAAGCAGCCCACAATACGTCCCTTGACTGTTATTGACACATAGCCTCTCGACCTACTTGATTGCCTCGGATAAATGTTTGACCCGCCCAGATTTGGACCGTACTTTATCGAGCCAGTTATTGCCGGTATCAACTCAAAAGACGAACCATTCATCGCGGCATCGGATGTGGTGGGATGCCTCAATTTTGCAAAGGACTTCGTAGTCAGTGGTACAGCATCCGACAAACTCTTCGGTATGGCAGAGGGCCTCTGGGAGCCGGATCTGGTAAGTCCCTGGTCATCCATTCAAGTGCGCGGGCAGACAGAGAAGCTAACCTTCGTCCATGAATGCCTTCTCTTCTCCGTTTCTCATCTATAGGGACCAGAGGAGCTCTTTGAGACAGTGTCGCAGATCCTCCTCGGTGCGCTCGAGCGTGACGCATTATCAGGATGGGGTGCCGTAGTCAGGATTATGTGAGTATTGGAGACGCAGATGGCCCGCTTTGCTCGTTCAAACTACATCGACTGACCTTGTCTTTTACTATTCCGCGCCCAAACAGCACTCCTGACAAGGTAATCGAAAGGACGCTCAAGGCGAGGATGGATTGAAATGGATTCGCTCGGTCAGCAGATCCGGCATCGTCCAGAATCGCTTTTCATGTACTTGTCCCGCTTCGCAATGATACTACCTCAGCACACTGAACGGGTCGTTTTGCGAAATAGCAGCCTCGCGTCCAGATCCAAAATGTTGCGTGTACAACGATGTCTGAATGTGACGTTTCGAAGCGCACATCTCCGGGCGGATGAACTACAAAGCAAAGCACCACAAACTTGCAGCCATCACGCCCTCGGCATATCGGCAGACGAACAATGAAGCATAGGAAACGGACGCATTCATCTTGCGAGTCAGAACATGCTCTCTACTTTGTGTGGTGGATCCTGAGCTTGCCGGGAATATGATTGTAGTTAGCAGCGTAGCTCTTGGGTGGGATACGGGCCACCTTGGGCTCTGTGACGTGGTAGTCCCAGCCCTGCTTCTCGCAAAAGTGGATTGCGTCCTCCTTGGAGCGGAACTTGAGCGAAGTGCCCTGCATGTAGTCGCCCCTGTGCATCGAAAAACCAGCGATAACATCGGGCATAGGTTGTCAGTAAGATTCTGAACGTAATTGTCTTGTTGCTAAACATCCTACTTACGAAGAGGCCCATCCCATCAAAGGGTTCTCCCATCGTGCGGAGCCTTGGAGGATATCAAAGTCGACACGCCAAACCTTGGTACCAGCCTTACCGGACGAGTTGGCAGTCTTGGTAGGGCGGAAGATTCGGACAGAACGCTGGTGCAGCTCCTCTACAGACATCAACCAGAGGTGAAGAACATTATAAATGGGTATCAGCGTTGTACAGTCCTAGCCAAATGATACTGTCTCTTCCGTCAGAACATCTACGGATCCGGACGACACCGCTATGACTAGGCAAATCGTCGCGATACGTACCAGGTGCGCTGCTGACGAGGTCAGCGGTGACCGCTTGCTCGTGACGCTTCAGCTGCTCGGCAGCAAGATCTCGGCCCTGGTTGTCGGTGCGCTGAGCGGGCGCTGGCGAGGTGTTGGGTTGAGCTGTGTTGCGAAGCACCGACGAGGTGTTCATCCATCGTGTGCTCGAAGATGCAGAGGTGGCGACACGGAATGCCTGGGTTGACTGGCGAAGAAGCGACATACTGTGTGTATATGTGCGAGAAGGGCAGGGGTTGATCCACGGTGGTGATGCAGATGGAAGGCTAGATACCAACGATGACGAGCAAGCAAGGCTTGATTCACACAGTCGAATTGGCACCACGACAAACCGATTCAGGTTGATTATCAATCGTGAATCTCGCTGACGTTTTTCGGTTCCGCCTCAACGGTATAACATACACAATATTTTTCACGTTTCACGTATCGTGTTTTTAGTTCGTGGTTTAAACTTTTAAATGCAAGTTAATATGAAATTTTGAAAGAAAAGTCGTGGACATGCTCTCCACCTTCTCGCCGACTCCCGAGACTTTAAGCAAACTTTTGGCTTAGAACAAACTTACTTCGTTCTCGACCACAAGCAGCTGTCCATAATTGATACTCGCAGCATCAGCTCCCAAACCTCAACGGATGGACTCCAGCGTAGCAGCAACATCTTTTTTCAGCGCCTTTTGATCTGTTCAACTGGCTAGTTCCTGCTAAATCAGTCTTCGTTGCTGTCGAGACCATACTTTGAGTGGTGAGGTTGCATTCAAGATGGCCTCACAGCAACACTCCACGGACGAGCGGCAGATGCACAAGCAGCGTATTAGACCTCGATTTATCGATCTGGCCGAGCTCGATGATGACTTTTCTGGCGATGACGGGTCCCTTGAGTCAGCGAGTCGCAGAGCTGCATTGGGTTCGGTCGGTGATTGGCCCCCAGCTGCAACGGTGATCCGGAAGAAACCTCCGACCATCGCCTCTTCTAACAAAGCAGAGGTACCTGCTTCGGGAACAAAACTAGCGTCGGCCCTGAAAAGGCCCACTGTTGAGGATGTCCAGAATTTGCAGAGTTCTAGAAGCGTTGATTCACGATCCAATACCAACGCGTCCAAGCAAGGGGAGGCTCGACCACAGCCAAGGACCGTAAGTTTCACTCCGGAGACACAAGATGCCGCAGAGAGAGCAACAGAGCTTCCGGGGTCACGCAAGGCAACTTTGAATCTTGCAGGATCGATCATAGGCAGTATTCAGGAGCGACCAGCAGGGGAAAGAAGGACACGGTCTAACGGGGCGACACGGTCCAAACCCTCCGGCTCTCGCTTCGTCGTCAGGAGAAGGATGGATGAAGATCTACAGAAGCATGAAGAGCAGCGAAAACAGAGGCTCCAACAGGAAGTAACACCTGAAGGACAAGAGCCCGGGACCGGCTTCCCTGAAGTTTCCCACCGCGATCAAATCACACCCATCCTTCCGCGGAACGAAAGCAAGACTCGCCAGCATCATTTCACCGAAGACATCGAAGCAGTCGAAGCACCACAACGCGACGCTGCTGCCACAAGCACAGCATTGGCTGCGTCTCGTATCGCTCCAACGCCTGAGCGCACCACCGAAGGGCCCCTTGTCGAAGATGAGGAATGGCTAGACGAGGATGGCAAGCCCATGTCGGCCTTCAGAAAGTCGCGCTTGCTTCGGCAAGGGCTCAGACCTCCATCTTTTCGGTCAAGATCAAGTCATGGATCAAGCTCGCAGCAGAGTCAGCGAGATGTGCCATCCTCCCAACCCGATCCAACAAGAGATCCTGGTGGAGGGGCCGATATCGATGCCATCAGCGCTGTGCTTTCGGATGTATCACGAGAAAACTACCAGAAAGTGCGCCAGATGAGTGCAGCCGAGGTATCAGAGGAGCTTCGTAGTCTCGAAAGCCTCTTTGGCAAAGATGTCCTGGAGGCTTTGCGCAATCGTAAGAATACCAGCACCCCTCAGGACAGCGATCACGTTGCATCGAGCGCCACACAGCCAGATGGAATCTCTGTAAAGTCGACTTCGAATGACGTGACGGGCCCGTCCGTTTCGGAGGAGGACAAGGAAGGCCCGCTTGCTATTAAGCGTCAGTATTTCCCTGCTGAGCCTGAAGGGCCAAATCCCTCGCTAGAGTGGATGATGCCACAGCAATCGCAACTGTCAGTGTCTACAGATCTGCGTTTTGACTTCTCCGGAAAACCAATGCAACGAGAACTTCAGACCGACGACACGTATCTCTCCGGCCTGCATCACCATGGCGACGACCAAGAGGCTCCAGGATACACCTTCGCAGAGCTCCTGCATCTTTCACGAAGCACCGTCGCAGCACAGCGTCAACTTGCACTCAATGTTCTTGGACGAGTTTGTGAACACCATCCGGCTTTTGGCGATAACAAGCATCCTGGGGGCGTAGCCGCCACTAACTTGCTAAACGAACATGCTTTGCTGCTTCGAGCAAGAATCATCTCGATATCCCGTTGGCTTCTCGGCGACCGGCACTTCACCGTAAGAGCCGCTGCTCTGAGGTGTCTGGCCAGTGCGGTGAGATCACTGCCTTCCGGTGTCCTGATCCCTCTTGGCTCTGCTCAAGAACTCGATTTTGGCAGATTGGTTGGTGCAAGTCAAAGCGATGCCGATGGAAAAGATAGCCGCGACGTGGCAAGCGAAATCGAAAAAGGCATTCAAAGAGACTGGGCTAACGTGATTCTCGAATCCGACATCGTCAGCCTGTTCCTCGACAGGATAGACAGCGTGATCACATCGACTTGGGAAGCAGAGCTTGCGGTGGAGCTGCTGTTCCGCATAGCATCTTGCTCCGCGTCTCATGCAATGCGGGTGTTCGAGGCCGATCCGAGAAAGTTGTGCGACTTTGTCATTTATCTCGGTCTCAAGGTTGCTTGGCCGCCAGCTCCAATTGAGAGCCCCTTGCTCGGAGGGGCGCGTCAAAGACCGAACTCGCTGCCCTCGGTAATAGCCGTGCGCCTGTTGCATCAGGGGATTCTCAGTGACCGCAAGATCGCAGAGTCAATCGTCTTGAGTGGTAGCGTCGAGCACCTCTTGCGTTTTGTAGTGACGCCTCCATGGAAAGTCGAAGAGGACTGGGTGTCCGATGATGAAGCAGGCGATGCGATCGTCGTAACAGGGTACCAGATCTTTGACGAGGTGCTTCAGCTGTTCGTTTCGTTGGCATCATACGGTCTCTTCGCATCGGTTGTCGCACGAACATGGGATCTATGGCAAGCTAGCAGCTCTTGGGCTGTCAAGCAGCTGCTGCACAATAATCAGTCAGAAGGAGACATCTCGAAGAAGGTCTGGATAAACGAAGCGAGAGACATAGCGGCACAGCGCATCTTTGAGATTCTCGCCGCATGGACACACTGTGCCATGGACCCTCACGAGCTGATGACTGCACACGACATTACGTGGACGCAAGTACGAGACTGGATAGAACCAATCAAGGACGCCGCCCAGGAACTGGCTACGACCACCACAGCCCGACCATCAGATCAGGGACCTGCTTTCGGAGCTCTGTGCACGTACATTGATGCCTGGGTTCGATGCGCTATTAGCAAAGAACCTAAGATTCTCGACAAATATGTCGAGTCGTGTCAAACCATTCTCTCACACTCCCATCGACCCATCCAGCAACACTTTCTCAACTCTATCACGCTACTTCCATCGGCACCAACGCAAACAATGGCGCTGGATGAGGCAGAGCAAGCTTGCTGCGCCTGTCACAGATTTTTGAACGTCACCAGGACAATGGTACGCGCCGATCGGATAAAATTTGGCCCATCAGCGGACGAACCAGCACTACCAGAGGAGACACGCGATGTTATGTTGCAAGAGAGTCTAGCCTTGATCTCGAGCGTCTCCGTGTGGCAAACGTTGCAAAGCCTCGAGTCTCGAGCGTCGGGTCGGCATGTCTACCAGCAAAAGTTCTCTGACTTTATTGCTGCGGCTATGACCACGATATCTGGTTCTCGTTTCGACGTTACATTTGAGCTTGCCGCAAGCAGCCGTCTTGACGAGCGTTATGCGAGTCGTGTTGCCGAGGTTGTACTGCGTGCCACGGAAGCACTCACCGAGACAGCGACTGCTCTTATTCTTCGACCCTTCCTCTTAGAAAGCATTTCAGGCGCCAACCGTCTGCCGGAAGCAGGTCAGACCGAGGCCGTGGGATACAACGCTTTGCCTTTGTCACAAGTTCAGTCCTTGTTCAACCCAAGCATGGCTCACAATTCAAACAAAGACACTAAGCCTGCTGAAAACCTGCAGGATGCAGGCAGCGATGACGAGGAGGACGAAAAGGACATCGATCCAATTACAGGCTTTAAGTTATGGAAATGCCCAGCAAGTGGCTTGCCTCTCCGCGCTGACTGGCCTTTGCTGATACTTGATGACCTCCTGCACAGCGCTAACACTGCTGTATTCAATCGTCCCGATAATCTGGACGAGGACTGGAAGCCAAGCGAGATGGAGATGGTGCGCGCATCGCTTCGACTCGCCGTTGCTGTTTTCCGAGCTATGCTCCAGCGATCGAAGCAGCCAAGCATCGGCAGGAGTATTGAAGCGGCGAATGATGCAGCGATTCAAGAAACTCAAGCCATGCTCAGCAGTCTTCCCAGCCCAGAGCAGATCCTACTTGGCGTTTCGAAGGTGTTTATGCTAGAACAAGGCCAATCAGACACCTTTACCGATAAGACTGTCGCAGGGGTTGCTCTGCAGAAGCAGAGCGGAATGATCACTGGCCGCGATCTCTTCCGCGACCCTGGTATCTCTTCCGAACTGACCTCGCTCCTGGACATCGTCGATGAGCTCGTCGAGCTACGCCAACAGCACCCCCATCGCACATTGATGAGCACAGTGACGCTCGACGCGTGGACAAATAACACCTACGGCAGCAGTGTATCGTTCTACCAATTCTTTACCAATCTCGTCGGGCTTTGGGACTCGGTATCATTCGGAGACATCAACTTTGCACGCACAGTCATGACGATCGCCAATGCGGGGTGCGGTGGTGTCTTTGAAGGCGATCACGGTGTCGCGGTGGACTTTCGTCGGTTGTTGTGGAACGACTACAGCGACGGATTACGCAGTATGCCTTCGACCACAGTGGCCAACTGGCTGCTCAGCTGGACTGACAAAGATCAAGATATGCTGGAGCATTATTGCCGATATCTCGCAAGTGCAGCGGAAGGGAAGACGGCGAGACAGTCGATGGCATGGCAGATTGCGGTTAATCATGTTGGTGCTGCCATCGAATTGTTGGACCATCGGCAGGCGAACGGTGCAGCTCAGTCAAAGAGGGTGGAGACTATTCTAAGATCATTGTTGGTTGCCAAGGGCGAACCCTTGCTGCGGGAGATATTCGAAGCCAGGGTCAAAGCTTCAACGGGTATTAATGTAGCAGATGACCATCTGGAGCGCCTCGTTTCAAAGCTTCAAGTCTCAGCGGAAGAGCAGTGACGAATCTGTGCAATCAAACTGGATTGCCGTATTTTAAAGATACAAGTACAACAGGCGCTTTGAAAGTGATACGCAACTCGTGACTCATGCGACTGTGCTTGAAACAGCTCTGCGCTACGCAGTTGCAAGAGAAGAACTCGCGGATCCAGCTCTTCAGACAGCCGCTGTGCCCTTAGGCTTTGCTTTTCCCTTTCCCCCACCCTTGCTTCCGCCGACTCCACCTTTAGACTTGCCTTTACCAGCCTTGCCCGATTTTGACGCTTGTGTATCGTCCTCATCTACATCGAGACCTTCCAGGCTGGCATTCTGCGACGATCCGTCCATGTTCGACGTCGGTGGAGGCAAGTTATCGGTTTGCATAGCGCCAGCGCGCTCCGCGGCCTCTTCGACGCCTCCAACACGTCTCGCTTCGGTTACGACCTTGTCGGCATACAGGAGTTGTTCCATACGTCCCAGCTTCTTGGCTTCGACGTCTTTGCGTAGTGCATGTCGGAAGTCTTCCAGCTTGACACGCAGTCGATGTGGTGCTCTTGGTGGTAGCGTTTGTGGCATGGCTTCGGCGCCATCCAACAGACCATTAGGGTCTTGCGATGATAGATGTTGCTCGAGCGTAGCACCAAATGCGCTCGAGCTGTTTGATATCGAGCTAGTTCCAAGGCCGAGCGAATACGGGCTTGGACGAGCTCGGCAGCAGAGATCAGTAATAAAGTCTACGGTCATCTCCTCCATTAGCATCACCGAGTCTGGGTCAGGATTGGGCGAGTCCCCGTACGCGTACATCAGGTTGCGCAAATCGCGCGCAAATAGATTCCGATGGTTGAAGGGACGTCGGCCCCGGACTTGTGCTACAGCTGCTGCGGGTAGTCCTGCTGTTGACGAGGACGACGATGGCAGAACACCAGATGAAAGGGCAAGAGCTGGATGGATGAACGGTACAGCTCCAGGATCATGCGTCTGTGTTGCCTTGGCTCCTCTTGCTGGTTGCACTGACGATCGACCCGGCCCTGCTGTTGCAAGTGGACCGCTTGTTGTTCCGGACTGAGGATGGAGCGATGATCCTTGCCTTTGGCGAGCGCCTCCGCGCTGCGCGGAGCGTGAGGGTGTCGGGGGCATCTCGACGCAGCCAAAGCGGCCCAGCGGAAAGCGGTCGAGGAGATTCGCTAACTGCAGGTATCAAAATGATTGCATGCTAGATTCTTAACGAGATGACCGAAGCGACACACGGAGATTTGGCGGAGAGGCTGGATCGAGCCTGGAGGAGCGTAGAGAAGTCACGGTTAATGCACAGGTGCGTTGATGCCCCTTGAGCCTGCCAATACGAGGCTTCCGGTTCGGAACTCGGTCATGTTATCTCTTGCCTTCATTCGGACGGGAAATGTTTTCAGGCCAACCTGTAAGGTTAGCTGTGGTTATTTGTTTTATAATTTTAATAATAAACATTTGTGATTCACGATTGGGAGCTTGAATTAACTTAGGCGTAGCTACATACACGATAGCACAGAAGGAACAAGATATCCGCGCATGGTACTCACGACTGCACATGTGATCTTCTGTTTTCTCCGCACTTTGCTGGACCGCGTCGGGCAAAAATACGCTGAACCTCAGAAAACCTGCGTAAACGTCCTGTGCAGTACTGCGGTTTAGCGACATGGTGCTAAGTTAGCCTCAGTCACAGTCACGAGTTCTGAGTGTTCTTTAACCTCGTTTCTGTACTCTCAGTTCAATCTTAGGTCCAAGCTTTTGCACGGTTCGCCCGCTGAACTACTTTCCGTACACCATCTTCTTTACAGTCCGATTCAGGGCTGACCCGCCGACTTGCTCCGGCCATTCAAACTTGGCGCTACGCTCCTTGAAGATCACTGCCAGGTGCACACCTTTATCGCGTCAGCCATGCTGCTCTGAAAGCGACACGCATTGCACTTACTGACACCAAGGCAATCAGCGCGCACGCATCGTCACTTCGATCGCAGACATTCCGAGCCTCACGTATTGGGAGTGCAACTTCAACGAAGAAACTTTATCGACAAGCCGCGGTTGGCTACGACCAGACATCATGAGTACACCCGGTAATGTAGCCATCATTCCGGAACGTCCCGCCGAGAATGGTTACTGGAAGAACGAATGGCAGCATGTTGCCGACGAGCTAATCAACATGCTTTTGACGCTACGTCAAGATACCGAGGGTGGCTGGGAGGATCGAGGCACTACCAAAGGCTGCGAAATTGCCATCTATCCACGTAAACCCGACGATGCCTTTTCTGTCATGCCCATGTTTCGCGGCAAGACGCATGCAGCCGGCTTGACGCCGCTCGAAGTGTTCACAGGCATACGTATGACTGGCTTCCGCATGATGTGGGATACTCGCGTCCAATCGGCCCACATCATGCGTTCCTTTTCCATGCACGAATTCCTCTTCTACCTCGTATGGCGTGGCATTGGTCCCATCTACAAGCCAAGGGACATTTGCGGTATCCAGGCACTACGATGTTGGGATGCGGCTGGAAACCTGCAGAGAATTCCAGACTTTACCACCAACAGCTTGCTCCTAGGCTACCAGAGTCTAGACGAGGTCCCGGGCGTTCCAGCGGAAGTCGAGGGGTGCGTCAGAGCCAAGGTCTTTAAAGCCGCTTTCTACCTCGAGAGTCGCGACGGTGGCTGTGACATCACCTACATCGGGCACGTTGACCTCGCAACTGCAATCCCGCACTATATCTTGACCACGCTTCATAGCGAACTGCCAAAGTGCACCTTGCGCCTCAGGGATATGCTCATTACCTTTGGCGTGCCTCCTGTGCTCATCGACCGGCAAGGCAGGATTGCACTCCAATACCTTTCCTGCAATCCGGAATCACGGCAAGTATCGCTCCATGCGACTATCATGCAACCAGGCACTGTGCACCTCTATCTAGATTATAACAAGATGTTTACTCAAGGTGTTATCATCAGCAACGTATTGGGCTCAGCAGCTGCCGCCGTATCCGTGAGGGAGCATTTTGGCACCGAAGACGGGCTCGAAAGACGTATGCTGGCGCTCGATCTCATGCCCGAAGGCGTCAGTGGGGAGTTCAGGCTGATTATCGATGCCGCGGATAAGGAAGGACCCGAGTCGGGTACGGGACCAGGGTGGTGGTGATGTGGCCGTAAATCGTGAATGTCTGCTATCTCAAAGGAATAACTATGGCTTTTTGTAATCTCAGGAACGCACTTAATTGTCGAGCAGTTTGCCAATGGAGCAACGTGTGAACAAAGAGTCGCTTGAGTGAAAGGAACATTTGATGGGCGAAGCATACTACCTGGAGATGCTGTGTCACGATGGCAAGGCAACGGTCGCACCCCTCAACCACGTCTTGCCTTCCTCTCCTTCCTCTTCTTACCAATCACGTGGCCATGAGCAAACCCTTTGGGTTTATTCTTCTCCGCTTCGATTTTCCTTGCAGCTTGAGCCTGTCTCCTCTTCTCTTCGGCGTCCTGCTGTTTGGCAACTGCATCCTGCTCTTCTCTAACTTTGCGGCGTTCACCAGACTCCTTCATGGCCTTGAGCTTGTCAGCTCTCTTTTTAGTGGTGACGACATTTTCGATGGCGAATTCGATCATGAGCATTCCGCCGCGTTCTTTTCCCTCGCTTGCTTCTCCCGCTTCGCTGAGTTCGGTCGCTTTGGCTCTTAGCCTTTGTCGTCTCGTCGCGAGTTCGGCGATCTCTTCTTTGAGCTGATCCGCTTCGGTACCTGCCTTCATCTGCTCGAGCGTTTGAGTCTTGGTGTGGATTTGAGTGGCGATACGATCCACCTGCTGAGAGAGGTCGTCCTTCCACCATTCGGCGAGCAACTTGCCAACGCTTTTGTTGGCATTGGCCCATCGAATTACCTTGAGTGCATCGTTGAAGCTCTTCATTTCGAGGAATCCGTATCCTTTGGATTTGCCCAAACCGGTCAGTGCTTCGATGCGATCGTGTTGTCGAACAATCTTTGATTGGACGACGGATGTGGGTCGTTCGCCTGGTTTCCGTTTACGGTTCTCTGCCGAGGCCGAGAGCGTGCGATCAGCTTTTTCATCCGCATCGAGGTCCTGGCGTGTGCCAGCGCGCACTTCGGCAGAAAATGTTTTGATAGCATGAATCGCGAGTCTTTTAAGCATGCGGTCCGAGACGAAGAGCGGCAGTGATCGAATAGACAGTCGAGTCTTGCTTACAAAGAGCGATGGATTGGCGCCCATCTGCGCCTTTCGCACTTGGAACGATTGCAAACGCTTCTCCACTTCGCTAGGCGCCAATTTTGCAGCAAAATCAGAGTTAGGAAAGGGAACGCCTTCACGCAACAACCAAGTGTTTCGTTTGTCGCCCTTCTCGCGTTCCTTTCGACCACTGGTCTCCAATCGTGATGCTTCGTCACGCGCAACGGCAGCAATGACGTTGAGCACTCGTCCGTGCAGGTTCAAGCTCGCGGTGAGTGGCGCTGCTGGATCAGCTGTGAGGACGGACGGCATTGCGAACGGGTTCTTTTGGTTCGCCACCGATGCCGCCGAAGATGAGCCGGAGACGCCCGACTCTCTCTCGATAATTTTGGCCTGGGCGAGAGCGGCGTCGGCAGACGAGGCTTGCCAGAAACAAACAAATCCGGTTCCTTTGCTACGGTTGGTCGTCTTGTCCATGGTGATCTTTGCATAGCGCAGCGGTCCAAAGCTTCGGAAGAGGTTGCGAAGCTCTTCTTCAGTAGCTTGGTAGGGGAGGTTTCGGACGAAAAGAGTGGTGCCTTCCTCTGGTGCGGGAAGCTGAGGTCGTGAAGCAAGTTTGTCATCGTCTCCGTCGTCATTGTCTTCGCTAGCTGCATTGTCATTCTTGATGTCGGCATCGTCTTCACTTTCAGGTTCGTCGGCTTTTGCTTCGTAGTCCTTTTTGCTGAGTGCCCAGTCGACAGCGACGGCTCGTTCAGGCTGCGCGTTGGCGCGGACGCGGTCGAGCGCGGCTTTTGCGAAACGACGTCCTCGAGAGCCAAGCGCGGCTTTGTAGGCGGCACGCTCCGCTGCACCGTGCTGAATCGTCTTGCCGTTGACGGCTTCGATGGCGCGGGCGGCGTCGTTGCGTGAGACCATCCAGACGAATGCGAAACCACGACCTTTCTCAGGAGCTGCTTTCGATACAGTGGGCTTCGATGCAGCACCGGTAGAAGCGGGTGCGACGGAAGCTTCAAAGTCATCATCGTCATCGGTCTTCACGACAACATCTGCAGGAGCAGGAGCGGCAGTGGCAGCGGCAGCAGCAGCGTCGTTGGCGTTTTCCGAAAGAGAGACATTGCCATCGGATGCTTGTGGATCTTCATCTTGCTCTTGATTGACTGCAACGTCCTCTGTGTAGGGTTTGCTTCCACCTTGGCTATCGTCGTCGCTGGCTTTGTCCTCATCCTCGTCGTCTTGTGCGTCATCGTCAGCATCCGACTCGTTGTCATCCGAGGCAGCGTCATCGCTCTCGTCGTCTGCTTCACTTTCATCACCGTCAGAGTCTACAGATGAGCCTGCCCCTTGGCCTTTGGCAGCCGGAGCATCTGCCTCAGCAATGTTTGCCTTTGCCTTGATCTTGGGAATGGTAATCTCGTAAACCGGACCGAAAGGCAAAAAGATAGATCGAAGATCGGCCTCGTTGACGTCAAAGGGAAGATTGCGGATGATCAGCCTGCTCGACTTGTCAATCTCCGAAAGCAATACGGGCATGGAACCCTTTCCGCTGTTCTTCTCAACATCCTGGCGCATCTTTTCCCTCTTTGCTAGTGTCTCTGGGCGCATATGGGCGGCGATCTTTGAGGCATTGTCGGCGCGCTTCTTGAGGATGGCACTGATCTGTACACCCTTAAAGACGTGGGCATGAAGTTTCTCGACGGCGGTCATGGCGTGGTTGGGTGTGCGGAAGATGACGTGTGCGACATCGTTGGGGTTGGGAGAGGAGGTACATGGGTAGATGACGTTGTCGACATCGCCAATCTTTCGTGCTCGCTTGTAGATCTGCTTTGAATCAGGTGCGGGTGTGCAACCAGCAAGGCCGGAAAGGATAATGGTGCGAACCGCATCAGCGTCTTTCTCCTGGACTGGACCTTTAGCGCGAGGTGGCTTGGTTGATTCGGTGCGCGGTCGCTTCAAGGCTGAAGGCGAGCCTGGGTCGGCCTTGGTGGTGAGGCGCTTGGTGCCGGTTGGGTCCTTTTGATCGGCGAACGTGATTTGAATCTTTCTGCTGCCACCGTCCAGCGACTTTCCTTGGAGTTGTTCGAGAGCGGTGGTGGCATCCTCGGGGATGGCAAAGGTGACATAACCGACACCCTTGGACTTCTTTGTGGCCTGGTCGGTGACAACAAACGCTCGTTTCAAGGGGCCAATTTCACTGAACATAGTCTGCAAGTCGGTTGTCGTGGCGGTGTAGGGCAGTCTCGAGACAAAGAGTGTCGCATTGACCTTGCTCTTTGTGTTCTTCTTGTTGGAAGAGTCAGTCGAGGTTGCTGCAGCCGCAGCTGGCAGTGCCTCGGACGAGGAGGCAGCCACCGGCTCTGCAGCAGAGTCTTCCTGCTCGAAATACCTCTTGGGCGCCATTTTGACGGGTAGATATGAAGTTTGATATGGCAACCACGCAGTGCATGTGGTAGTAGCGATCGTAGCGAAGAGCTTTTGGCCGTTGAAGCTGGCAAGGGTCTGCGCTAGGTTTTTTCTTGGCCTCAAACCTCAAAAATTTCTGAGAAACTTCCGCCTTCGTGCTTGTTGCTAGCAGCAGCGAAACAGCACTTTTTCCTCTCCTGTTCCGTTTTTCAGGAGAGCATGGAGTGCGACTCCCGAGAATCACGAATCACGAATCGTGGATCCCTTTTTGGAAACAGGCCGTGGCTGTTGTAGAGATGTAACAGTACAGAAATTTGTGATCGTCAGCGCGGTTGCTGTCGTGGCCTCCTTCTCGGTAAAGTGCCGATCCGAGTTGGGGACAGCATTCATGATTCATGATTATGGTCCGTACGCCAAGACAAGACTCATACAGGCACCTCTCCGTCCCACACTACCACCACCTCTTCTACTCTCAGCATCCGACTTGAAACAAAGTATCGTGGCTTGGGGCATGATACTTTTGCCGCGCAGTCTGGCTCTTCCACGTCTGCTTCGTGACAAGGCTTGCACTCTGGCATCTCATCGATCTCTCGTTTTGCCCGCAACCTCCTCGGTTCGCAAGACCTCTTCTTCTCGATACCGTGTTGCCTGTGCCCGATCAATCTCCAACACGCCGCTCGCACAAGCTCTCACTTCGATTGTAGACGGCACCACGTCCATCATGCCCTCCGCTCGTGCAGTGCCAAGCGAGCCCTTCCCTCTCGGCGGCCTCTTACCCAAGGACACCACAGAGGCACTCAGCTTCCTTCGCAAGTATCCCGACTTCGACGGTCGCAATGTTCGAGTTGCCATTCTCGACACTGGTGTAGACCCTGCTGCTATCGGTCTCAATGTTCCGGGAAAGGTCGTCGATGTGATTGACTGCACAGGTGCCGGCGACATTCCTCTTCAGCCTATCGAGCCTGTAGCCAACACCGGCGACAGCAGCTCTAAGCATATCGAGTTCAAGTCTCCGTTCACCGGTAGAATCATTCGTCTCTCGTCAAAGCTCTCCAATCCAAAGGGCGAGTGGAAGATTGGCTTCAAGAAAGCCTACGACCTCTGGCCTGGCGAACTGAAGAGCCGCCGCTCTGCAGAGAGGCAGAAAGCTTTCCTTGTCTCGCACCAGGCACTTCTCTGCAAAGCTCAGAGTGAGCTCAATGCGCTTGAATCTCCTGCTTCCTCCAAAGCTTCAGATGCGATTAGCTCAAATGCAGACCACAACATTGTAAAGGACAACGCCAAACTGCAAAAAGACGAGATCAAGGCCCGCATTCAGACGCTCAAGGATCTCGCTGCCTCGTACAAGGACGATGGTCCACTGATCGAGGCCATTGTCTTTCACAATGGTAAACATTGGTACGCCGTCGTTGGCGGCGGCGAGGGCCAGACCCATGATCCCTCGACGGGTCAGCCCGAAGACGTGCTCAAACCTCTCGAGCAGCAGACGCTTGATCTCACAACCGTTGACCCCATCACTGATTTCCGCACCGAGCGTCAGTGGCAAAGCTTTGGTGAGCAAGATCTTCTCACCTACACCGTCAACATTGAGGACAATGGCAATCTCCTCAGTCTTGTCACGGTTGCCGGTAGCCATGGTACCCATGTCGCTGGCATTGTTGGCGCTCGCCACGACGAACAGCCAGAGCTCAACGGAGTCGCCCCTGGCTGCGAAATTGTCAGCATGAAGATCGGCGATTCGCGCCTCGGCAGCATGGAGCAAGGCCAGGCCATGCTTCGTTCCGCTCAGGCGCTTATTGACACCAAGTGCGACATCGCCAATCTCAGTTACGGAGAGGACGGCGCCTTTGGTGCCGAAGACAAGGGCGCATTCGCCAAGGCTCTCAGGGACATTGTCATCCGTCAGCGCGACATTCTTTTTGTCAGCAGTGCCGGAAACAACGGACCCGCGTTGACCACGGTTGGCCAGCCCGGCGGAACCACCTCGTCTGTCCTCAGCGTTGGTGCATACGTCAACGCAGGTGCCATGCAAAAGGCCGAGTACGCTCTCGTTGAAAAGGGTGTGCCTGACAGTGTAACCACCTGGTGTAGTCGCGGTCCCACTGCCGACGGTGATCGTGGCGTTTCGATCTATGCCCCAGGTGCTGCCATCACTTCGATTCCCCGCTACTGCCTCCAATCGACCCAACTCATGAACGGAACCTCGATGAGCTCTCCCAACGCCTGCGGCTCCATTGCTCTCCTTCTCTCCGGTCTAAAAGCGCAAAAGGTTCCCATCACCCCTGCCCGTGTCTTCAACGCCGTTCGCGTCACGGGTAAGGACGTCAACGATCCGCTTGGCGTACCCTTCATTCGTGTCGATGCTGCTTGGGACTATCTGATGCAGAACAAGGACCGTGTCGAGCAGGACGCCGAGTACCGCGTTGGTGTCACTCGAGCTGGCAAGGCGCTGGGTCGAATGGATAAGCGTGGTATCTACCTTCGCGAGAAGGACGAGACCTACAACGTGCAGCAGACCAACGTCACCGTACGACCCACGTTCAAGCAAGGCGAGACCGAGAAGGCGTTTCACCTCGAACTGAGGTGCGCCCTAGCGGCTAGTAAGCCATGGGTTTCCGTTCCCGACTTCCTTCTGCTCGGCGGCAATGGTCGTACTTTTGAGGTGAGAGTCGACCCCACGAACCTGACACCGGGCCTCCATCACGCCTGGCTCGAGGCCTATGACACTGAGAGGCCCGGCCACAAACTGTTCGACATCCCCGTCACTGTCGCCAAGCCCGAGGTGTTCGCATCGCCAACCGTCAAGTTTGACACCGTTCGCTTCGAGGCTGGTAAGATCGAACGGCGTTTTATATCGGTGCCTGAGGGAGCTACTTGGGCTTCGCTCACCGTGCGCAGCTCGAACCACTCGTCCGCTGGTACCAGCGCTCGCTTCTGGCTGCACTGCGTCCAGCTTGAGCCTCTGCAGCGTTTGAGCGAGGTCGAAAAGGCGTTCGTGCTTGCTCTGCAGGAGAACGAACCGGTGACGAAGAAGTTCAACGTGCGCGGTGGAATGACTATGGAAGTTTGCTCGGCCCAGTTCTGGTCCAACAAGTCGGCATTTGATCTCGACCTCGACATTGAATTTCACGGCATAACCGCTTCGCTTGTTCCAGCTAGCGGGCGTCAAGAACTCACGCTGATTGGTGGTCAGGGTCATGCCAAGATTGAGTGCCAGTCGACGGTCCGGATCGAAGACTTTAAGCCCAGCATCACCTTCGACACTCGCCGTACCTTCCACCGCCCTTCATCGTCAACTATTCGTCCTCTCACCACGCCAAGGGACCTTCAGCCGAGCGGCAACCACATGTTTGAGCTCGTGACTACGTACCACATTTCGGTCAAGGAGGACTCGAACAAGCTCAGTTACTCATTCCCTGCTTTGGGGAATCACTTGTACGACTCGAGTGTGCCACTGCTGACGCAGCTCTTCGACCTTCGCAAGAAGCGTGTCCATTTTGGCGATGTCTACATGAAGGAGATCGACCTTCCCAAGGGCGACTACGTGCTCAAGGCGCAGCTGCTTAATGAGAGCATGAAGGTGCTTGAGTCGCTCAAGAATGTGACGCTCATGATCGACCAAAAGCTCTCGAAACCCGAGTCGGCCGCGCTCAAGCTTTACGACAACCACGTTGATTTGCACTCGGAAGCTCCACCTGCCAAGTACGCTGGTGTCAAGCTTCAACCCGGTGAGCGTATCGTTCTGACGCTTGACTTGAACCTCGAGGGCGATGCGGTGCCCAAGGAGGCCCAACCGGGTGACATTCTGGTGGGTACGTTTGGATTTGCTGCCGAGGGCAAGGGTCAGATTCGCTACATTGTTCCTCCTGCAGTCAAGAATGCAGATGAGGGGTCGGACGATGGCGCTACAGCAGGCAAGAACGACAAGGAAATCCCTGAGCTCCTCACTGCAACCGCAAAGAAGATCAAGGACCCGAAGGAGAAACTTGACTTTATGGACAAGTTGATCTCGGACTACCCCAAGTTCCTCGGAGCACTCGTTGCCAAGTTGGAAGCTCTGGATGCTGACGACAAGGACGCGACAAAACGCAAGGAGGTCATCACCACCGTTGATCAAGTGCTTTCACTGATTGACGAGACAGAGGTGAAACTCTGGCTGGCCACACAGAAGCCGTCCGCGTCGGAACAAACGGATGAAGAGAAAAAACACAGCAAGGAAATGGAGGAAAAGAAGAAAGCACTCATCCTCGCGCTGAACCGTAAGACGCGCGTTCTCATGACCGACGCCGAATCCTCGTCTGGCTCCTCAGCCGATCTTGAATCGAGCTGGAAGACCTACCGATCCTACTTTTCCGCAGACACGAAGAACAAAGACTACACGATCCTCTTCGTTCGTTGGTCCATCCTTCACCGTCGCTTCGCTCTGGCCTTGCAGGCCGTACACAAGCTCAAGAAGGATCTGGGTGCCGGAACCGCTGAGACGCTCGCGGAGCTGGAGAAACTCAAACAGCTTGAGTTGAGGTTGGTCGGAAAGCAAGGTTTGGATTGGCCCTTATGGGCCAGTCATTTGGAGCGACTCGAGCGCGTAGCTGCGCCCAAGGCGTATGCTCCTTTCTAGATGTGTGAAAGTTTCGATTGAAATAAGATAGTTGGTTCGATCGTGGCGACGAGTGGGACAGGGTGACGATGAGGGTGCGTCTCAAGCGTGAAGGGCAGGTTTGATTGTTGGCTGCGCCTTGTTAGGATCAACGACCGCGCGGATAGATGCATCTAGTCGTCCGTTCCGACCGACACGTCTTGCCTGATCTCGGGCAGATAACTGTACTGATCCTGGTTCTTGACCGTCTCTTCGATACTCTTGCGGTTCTCTCTGGTTTCCTTCTTCTGCTGCTCTTGCTTTTCGCTTTCGACGATCGCCAGGTTGGATTCGTCTCTGAAAGTCTCCATGGCCCTTAGTGCGGCACCGCTCTCGATGCTTTCGCGTGCCAGTTTTGCTGCGTCCTCCAACGTGCTAGCGTACGAACCGACGTACAATAGCGCAGCCGTTTGTAACAACGTGTAATCCTTGATGGCTTGCAATCGCACTCCTTTGGGGATCGTCGGGAGGGATCGTACGTGAACCAGAGTTTCCGGGGCAAAGTTGGCAAAGTCTCTCGGGTCCAGTGGCAGATTCATCGCCAACGGCTCTGTTGACAGAGTCGACGAATCCGGCGTTGAAAACATCTTGAGAACAATCGCAGCGTTTTCGTCTGCAGAATGACTTCCCACATGCTCCAGCGGATGCTTTTTCAATCCAAAATCTTCCGGTTCAATGGTAAACTCTTCGATTTTGCCGTCTTTGAGCTCCCACACATCCGTCTTGCCAGCAGGTGAAATCTCATCCAAGCCTTCCTGCCCACACACGATCCAGGCTCGTTCTGTACCTCTTTTTCGCAGCGCTTCGGCAAAGATTCGTCCGAGGTAGTAGCTGTGAACGCCGAGAATGCATCTTTCGGGTTTGGCTGGATTGATAAGAGGTCCAAGAACGTTGAAGATCGTTGGGAAGCCTAGGGATCGACGAATAGGACCCAAGGGTGCAAGTGCCGGATGGAAGAGTTGCGCGAATAGGAAGCTGAACTTGCTCTTTCGAAGCACGTTGGGAAGTTGTGACGCTGGTAGTGCAAGCAGAGGGATGCCTAGCGACATGAGCAGGTCTGCAGAGCCAGAGGTGGAAGATGAAGCTTTCGCACCGTGTTTGCATACCCGTACGCCTCTGACGCCCGCAGCGACCATTGAAGCGGTGGTGGAGACGTTGAATGTATCTTTTCCATCACCGCCTGTTCCTACCAAATCCAACGTGCCCCTGTACTTGACTCCTGCAACGCCTCCCACACTCGCATACTCGTCGTTCTCCCTCTCTAGCGGAGGAACGTGCACATCGAGACAGCAATTCAAAAAGATTCTAGCAGCCAACGCGAAGGTCTCTGCCTGGATGTCGAGTCTGCAAAACTTGAGGCACGTCAGCGCTGATCCGATCTGAGCGTGATTCTCTCGGGAAGAGGTAAAGTTGGGATCGGCAAGGTGCTCAAGGATCTGCTCAAGCTGCTTGTGAGTGATGGTAGAGGTTCCACTGGGGTGGTTTGGTTCGCCGGACTGAGAGTCAACGGAGGCAGCGACAGCGAGCGCTTTTAGCAGAGGTCGAAAAGTATCGGCTGTGTGATGTGTTCCGTTTGCTGCAACGGCAGCTGAAGTCGGATTCGACATGACGAGTGATGGAGTTATTTTGATAGAGTCCGCTCCGGGTGGTGAGAGGTAGGGTTGAAGTACCACTGTGTTCGCACCGCCAACCCAAACGGTGGTATGACTCGTTTTGAATGTGGCGTTATGAAAGTGGGCTTGTAGGCCAGCGAAGAATCAGAAGTCGTAAAGGCTGTCCACGTTTCGTTTCAACGACAGGTGGAGGAGCCTTGATGGTGACAAGGATGCTGATGGCAAAGGTGGGATGAGAATATCAGCAATGTGGGACTCATCAAGCACAAGTGGGAATCGAGTCTACGAACCATTTTTTCTCGAAAAGCACCAAAACGGCCAAAATCACAAACTGGCTTTTGCATTTACGATTCGGGCGACGGCGCCTGTTTGCATCTGAAAAATGACTCATTCTAAGATCCCGCGTCCCGCTAGCTCTAGGATGATGATGACTTGTGACTGCAGTCGAACATGATTCCCATGTGACACCGAGATCAGCGTTCTCGTCAGTGAGCCTCACACATCATCGCCACCTGCCACTCAGCTGTGTCAACGTCACCTCTTCTGCCTTTAGGCCAATTCACACGCTTCACTTCCACAGCTGCGTTGCAAAAATCTTCCAAAACACCAGTGACAGCGAATTGTCAGGGCAACTTGTGTTCTGAGCTCTTCCATCTCATGTCCTGCCGTGCGAGCATAGTGCATCCGAAGTGCGCGAGAAACACAATTCGCAGAGCTTACAGACGTAGAGCTTACAGACGTAGATGGCAGGTCTAGAATGAGGCAGTCAACAAGTCTGTATGGCTGTTTCTTGCGTGCTGAGATCATTTGTCAGATACAGTTGATGGACAAGGTTAGTGCACCCGCGTCTATCGCCAATTTTTCCGAGAGTCAGCGCGACTACTTTTAGATACGACCAGCCTCCTTAAGCTTCGAGATGAGCTCGTCGACGTTCTCCACTTTTGCGCCACCTTCACGCTTGGGAGGCTCGGCGACCTTGAGGATCTCCTGACGAGGCTTGACCTGGTCCTCGAGACCCAAGTCTTTGAGGGTGTACTTTTTGAAAGGCTTCTTTTTGGCCTTCATGATGTTGGGCAAAGATGCGTATCGTGGCTCGTTGAGTCGAAGATCAGTTGTCACGACAAAGGGCAGCTTAGTCTTGACAATGCTGAGACCGCCGTCGATCTCTCGCGTCACTTGGGCTTCTGCACCCTTCTCTGGCTTGCCCGATGGGAACTCGAGCTTGCTGGCATAGGTTGCTTGTGGCCAGTTGAGCAGACCAGCAAGCATCTGACCGGTCTGCGAAGCGTCGTCATCGATGGCCTGCTTGCCCATGATGATGAGACCGACCTCTTCGTCCTCGCCTGCCTTTTTTACGATCTCGTTGAGAATCTTGGAAATGCCAAGAGGCTCGAGAGGGTTGGCAGCTGCCTTGTCGGGTACTTCGACGTGGATGGCGTCGTCAGCACCCATGGCGAGAGCGGTTCGGAGCACATCGGCGGTCTTGGGTGGTCCCACAGAGACGACAGTCTTTTACGATGCAACAACAAAAGGGCAAAGAATGCATTAGCCAACAAGACCTCTGAGTGCTGGCATCGTTCGTTGTTTTTAGATTGATGACAGCCCACTTACGATTTTGGTGATAGCATCCTTGTACTTTTCACGCAGACGAACAGCCTCCTCCACTGCAATTTCGTCAAAGGGGTTCATGCTGAACTTGACATTTTGGTCGACGCCTTTGCCATCTGATGCGACACGGATCTTGACGGCTGTGATTGCGCAATTCCATCAATGTGAAGCGGGGGGAGTCAGTAAGCCACCCTTGACAGACCCATCAATTGTGACTCTGAAACAGAGATGCAGGCAAAGTGAACAGCGGTCGGCAAAAGCTTACCATAGTCGATGGTCCTCTTGACGGGCACGAGCACCCGAAGCTGGTTGACTAGAGATGCGCGCATGGTGGCTGTGGTGTAGGTGAGGTTGGATATGAGTGGATCGGAAGTAAAGCGTGGAGCGCGGAAGCGAAGGATGTTCAGATTCCGGCGTTGGAGAGTTATGTGGATCGACACTTGTGAGTGTGCTGCGTTACTCTGTCACCTTCGGGTGAATCGGTTGTCGGCCTCTTACAAAAGCGACGGAGCAAACAGCGCGATTTCACGGATCAGCTGGGTTGAAAGCCGCGCGTGCCTTCACGTCCGAGAGAGCCGACTCCTTTATTTACAGGATCGAAATTGCTTCGGCGCAACAATTTATTCAAAAAAAAACGTGAAAACCCCCAAGCTCTAGCCTTGCCATAAACTGGAGAGTCTGACTGAAGCCTCAACGTGACTCACGACTGATCTGCATTCAGATCAACCTGCAAGTGGGACACAACTACACACAGGTGCTCTCCTAACTGTTAATCGCCTTAGACTTTTCCTATCTTTCCGAAGAGCCTCAAGGGCCCATTGCCGTCCCGGATGTGCATGTCCATGGGTCGATTGAGGGGATGAGTTACATTATTTACACGAGACACTCCGTATTTACAGATGGTTGCGTTTTGACGATCGTTGTTTAAACGAGACCGTCGTAGAGCGAGAGCGCCTGTACGATGGTAGGGTCCTGCTTACTTCCCTCCTGAAACTCTTCGAAGGAGACTGTGGCATCCGACAACATGCCACGTTAGAAGTCGCGGCATCGGATAGTGAAGGAGGGGTTGTCGATGCGATTGAAATGGAGAACGTATTCAGAATGGATCAGCTACTGCATGCTTCGCTCTTACACTTCGGTGTCGAATTGTGCCCGCCAAATCCGGGAAACTTACGCTGTGCGTTCTTGTCGCGGTCCATCATACGGAAGATCTTGTCTACTCTCTATTGCATCAGAATCGTGCGTTGAAAGATGATCGGTGTCGAGAGTTAGCTTTCCCATCCCTCATTTCCCGCACACAAGAGGGCGCCGTGGATTTCACTTACTTTCTCTGGTGTGTCTTCGTCTTCTGGCAGTTTCACCATCTGGCCCGTCATCTTGTAGATGCTTCTCACGATGGCTGCAAAGTGTCGGATAGAATCAAAATTACAAGTCAATAATCTGCGCTGCAGATGCATCTGTGTGGATCCGGACGAGCGGTACTCACTGAGCATCTCATCGTAGGTGATGGTACCATCTCCGTCAATGTCGTAGAGTTGGAATGCCCATCTCAGCTTCTCGTCTAGTCTGCCACGCGATGTGACGCTGAGTGCGCAGATGAACTCCTTAAAGTCGATGGTGCCGTTCTTGTTCTCGTCGAATACATTGAACACGTATTCTGCAAATGTCGATGGATCACCAAAGGGGAAAAATTGCTTGTAGATACGGCAAAATTCTTGCTTGTCCAGCGTGCCAGAAGGGCAATCCTTCAAGAAGCCTTTGTACCATTGCTGCAGCTCTTTCCTGTCAACTGCATAGACCGTATCGGAACGACGTTGATGGAGAACCAAGGTCAGCCCAGCTGTTCCTATCAAGCATCAAAGCGAGACCGTTCACTCACAGTAGGTGTTCTTTTGCAGGTCCGAAAGCTGCTCCGGAGAGAGCTTGGATTGATTCTTTCCCATGACAGTTTGTGCGTGTCGCTAACGACTATGTGGATCCAAGCCTTGAAGCGAATCCTATTGTATCGTGAGTTATGTGCAGATGGTGGAACAGGACTGAGATACAGCAAACGTGGACGACGTTAGCAAGCAGCGAAGATTGTTGCGGGACAGACAGAGACCAGAAACGTGAATGAAGTCGCTCCACTCAAGTGAGTCGGTGCACGGGGTCCCACCAATCGTGAATTTGCAAAGTGACACTCAAGCCTTGGAATCAGGCAGCAGGCTGCCCGCGTCAAAAGTGTACTTAATCTTGTGCAGCAGCAGCGTCATCACAGTCACATTCTACAGAGTTGGCCGCTGCTGCAAGCTGCTGCTCTGTGGATCGCGTGAATTATTCACGATTGTAAACCAAATTCATCTGCTTGCTGGGCACAGAATCACGATTCACAGTTCGTTACTGGCACAGCCCCAAAGTCATTTGGAATTCGAGCTTTTCAGATCTGCGGAGTCGTGAGTGTAGGATCACGCACGAAAAGCTTGCTGTCAGCTAGAAAGTAGTCTCTAATTTGAGCTCCCTTTGTGCGGCTATGTCCAACTGAATGTCCTTAACAGTTGAAAAAGTCTTGGCACTCCCCGCTTGAGACTCAGCAGGCGCATGCATCGACACGTTTTCGCCAAGCCTTTGCCTTTCCATGGATGGTCCGAACTCTGGACTGAATAAAGGAGACAGCAAACATGAGGGGGAACGCCGTGCAGTCCCGTTAAGTTGGTGTTTCCTCAGCAAATCGAGCAGGTCCCAATCGCTCAAAGGAAAGAAGGTTCTTCTCAAATCGAGGCTGTGTTCATGACTGTTTATGGCTACAACAGAAAGCAAGGATACCGAAATGCTCGCTTTGGTCGGGCATTGAGACACTTTTGCAGTGCAGCTGCGCAGGTGTGGACTGAGATTCAACCTCGAATAGAACTTCATGGGAGTCTGTGCCAGATCGGGTTGATCTTCTCGATCTATCTGCCGATACCGAGCCAATGTGGAGGTGTTGCTCTCCGAGAAGCGTCAGGTGTCGCACAAAATCCTGTAAGTCGTCCAAAGCCAGGCTGAGTCTAATTCACGACTTGTGACTTTGATCCAGGGTCTTGCTTGGAAAAGAAAGTGACTTGTTTCTTTCAACCTTGCTGCCCATTCCCTTTTCTACACACTACTTCCTCCTTCCAACTTCAACCCTCAGGTCAAGATCGGTCGCTTTCCGCTAGTTAAGTGATACACAAAGCAGTATCAAAGTCTTGTGTAACAAGAAGCTGAAACACGATGGGCCCCTCGTACGAACCGATGGCATTCTTCTAGACATTCAACTGGCCAGCTAAGCCTGGAGCTTCGCCCTGTGTACAGGCCCTCTTCGAATCAATTATAAACTCAAAGCTGGTACTGTAGGCATCCTTACTTTGAACATCGAACTTCAGCTTCATGAACTCTGATCACCCGTTGCCGCGCCCCACCGTTGTGGCAGGTTCTCGCCCGTCGAGCAGATCGTCCTCGAGAGGGCGGAGCATAGCTTCCTCCGGGCATACAAGCAGGTCAGCTTCGCCAGCGCAGAGAACTAACAGTATACCTCGTAACCGCAGCGCTGGCTCTTCGAATCGCACACCGCTGCGAATGAGCCGATCAGCTTCTCAAGAGGCAGGCGCATCAACAACTTTCGATACAGTCGCCAATTCTAGATCTGAAGGGCAGACTGACGTGCATAGCGCAACAAATTCAAGCGATTTGATTGTTATCAGCAGCGATAGTTCTGATGGGGACCAGGAAGATGATGATGAATTCGTTGCCCAATGGCCCGAACACCCCGTGGTTCGCGCACCCGCACCTCCCTCTGACTTCTTGGAAGTTTCGGTGGTTCGACGAGCGCAGCCGTTGTCTTCCACTCCACGCGCAGAGCTCTTTTCTCCGCCTCCGTCTGCTGGAAGACCAGCCGAACCTATTCGTCTCTCGAGCGCATCAGAGGATAGAAGGGTCGGTGTTAGTGCAGATCCACATACAGGAGACTTTCTGGTGCGGCCCATGCCAATAGTGCGGCCCACTGATTCAACCGCATACTCAGATTCTGACGGTAGCTTCTCGATTGTTTCCGCTCAGCTAGCTCCTTCACATCGTCCAAGGAGCGATCACCCTATTACCGAACAGCGATTGCGTGCCCTAAACTTGGCCATGCCGACGAAGTCGCCGCCTCGCTCCAAGCCCCCGCCGATCGAACATCCACTGCTTTCGACGTACACGTGCCCAATCTGTTTTGATGCTCCAACCAACCTCTCAGTCACCCCTTGCGGCCACTTTTTCTGCGGCGAATGTCTCTTTCAAGCGCTCAAGAGTCAAGCCGTACAGCGTGGAGCAATGGAAGAGGAAGCGACCCTCTATAGTTTCGGTGGTCTCTTTGCATCACTGGTTCCTGGGGCTACATTTGGAGCCGCATTGGGTGGAGTAGGTGCTCAAACCGCTTCGGGGCAAGTTTATAGCGGCGGAGGTCCAGCAGGATCGGCAGGCGGAGCAGGCAGAGGAAGAGGAGGTCGAGGAGGAGGAGGAGGGCGCGGCGGTGGAAGCGGCTCTCGTGGCGGCAGCGTCGGCGGTGGAGGTGGAAGGAACAAGCCCGATCCTTTGGCGGGTCAATGCCCCGTCTGCAGAGCCAAAATCAAAGGAGCCTTCAACGGTAGAGACAAGAATGGCATTGTTGGATTGCGTCTGACGATGGGCACCCCAGTCAATGATCCACGGAAGGAGAATGGGCAGATGAAGAGCGATTCGGTCGAGAAGAACGTTGATTTAAGCGCCAGCGACGAAACGTATGACGATGACGAGGTCATATTTCCGACTAGCAAGCAGGCGGAGGCGACAGCTAAGACTGACAGCTTCGAAAGTAGTGTCGCAGACGAAAAATCTGGATCCCCTCGAGGTCCCAGTCCAGTCAACAACGCATCGGGCTCGACGATCAGTACATCTTCGCCGATGCAGGGAAGATGCGTCCGGACCAGAAAGAGGCCTCGGGCAACTTCCGATACTTCGGCACACCAGACCGAGTAGACAGCCAAAACAGTGCCTGCGAGATGGCGTGGTCTGGGCCTCAAGAGTTCTATGTGCGCGTCTACATCACTTTGCAGCATTGTAGACCATCACAACAAAGTAAAAACACACGGCTACGTAATCCAGCGTCGGTTGAACAGCCCAGAGAAACCTTTGCGGCACTACGCGAGTTGTCACTGCGCGAGCTTATGTGCGAATTGGATAGCGATGTCGAGTTCGAGGCCTGTGAGCGGATAGAAGCGGCAGGGTATCGCTCCAGGATGGGGCGGGGTCTGCTGAGAAGCGGCGTTCTGCTAACTGCGCCCTTTTCCGTGCACACGGCGCCTGAAGGCGCCGTTTACGCCCAGCGCCGATGATGCATCCGATCTGCATCATTTCGGTTTACAAACGGATGCTGGAACTCGCTGGTTCGTGGGCGTTGCTAAATCTTGGCGTGCTCCCTTCGTCGCCATCCAGGGGTTGCCTTGAGCGTGGACCCCACAACAGATCTGTCTATACGCCGAGCCTGACTGCATTCGAGATCTTGATCTTTGTATGACATACACTATATCCGCTCTTCAAGGTCACACTCTTCTATGGTCGTGGCCCGACTGCGTTGTCAGCGCGCTGGTAGCCGTGATGGCGATCGTCATCATGACGGGAGGTTGCGGATTGAGTCAAAGAGATGCTGACGAAGTCGCGCAAAATCATCCACGAATGGCTAGAAGCTGTCCGACACGAGATGCACGGCGGTGAAACAAGAGGTGACACTCTTTCGTTCTTTTTTTTTGTTCTTTCTCCCTTTTCTTTCTTCCGTCCGTCCACTCTGATCATCGTCTCAGCTCCGTTCTCGGATTCCGTCACAAACAGATTCGTTTCGAAGCGGTTTCTAGAGAAAGACAGAAGTGTGGTCTCAGCCAAACTCTGCACCTGACAAACTCTTTCATAAAGCATAACTGCTTGCAAAAGGTGGTCCGTCAAACCCAGCTCCGGTTCAGTGGAAAGGTAAAGAGAGGATGGCGGTAGTGATATTTTACTGGCGCCGAAGCTTCCACTGATTGTATACGTTCCGTGTCGCTTCACAATGTCAAATTAGAGTCGTGCAGGACCTTACTCGTGACTGGGTATGACGAAAATCAGCGAATTTGAATGTAGTGCTTAGTAAAGGAGTCGGGCCTGCGGAAGTTTCAGGAGTAAATCGGCTGCGAGGAACCTTTCCGCACAGTCATGGTATTGTGCAATGATGTCGGTGTTTGAAATCACCCGCAGATCACCAGGCTTTGCTCTGTCAGTGTGAGCTAGGCGAGAACGCAGCTGGCAGGCAACCGCAGTATTGTGCGTATCTGGAAGTCGCAAACCCCTGAAGAACGCATCCATAATTCTACATATACAGTAATACTTGGTGGACTCGTTTAGCCGGGACACGGCAACGCCTAGGGGCTTCAAGAAAAACAAAAAAGAAAAACAAAAAAGGGAAAAGGAAAAGGAGGAAAAAAAACCCCCCGCCCAGGGATACTAGGTCAATGCGCCCAACGCCGCACGCAATTTTGCCCGGTCATTTGTGCCTGAGATACCTTACAGTGTGAGTCGCGAGTATAGTTCAGAAGCCTTACCAGAAACATGTTGTGTCCCTCTGCTTCGGCTGTGAGCTGTGAAGAGGGATGAGCCACTACAACAATACGCCTCGGTGCTCATAACTGTATCCATGGATCTGACCACCAATCAACATCCGCCCATGATCATCTCCTTTTTCCCAGAATGCAGTCAAGTTAGATGACATTTGATAGCTCTATGCCGCCTGATTCACCACGACGTGAATCGGGAATGGCAATATACCGACCTTGGATTGATATTAGAGAGACACGGGAAAGAGAGACAGGAAGACAAACGATCCCGAATCACGAATACGCGAGCTGCCAAGGCGGAACAGGAAAATGAAAATGTTTCAGTATGCAAATCGGGCTAGCTTGGCTCAATTCGAATCAAACATCGGTCTCTCTCGCGTTTTTGACGGCGCTTTTCCGATCGTCGTCGCCTAACAATCACAGCCTAACATTCACAACTGCTGGCAAAACCGGTCTTACTGTATCATCGCTCATATCGCCAATCGTGAATCTGACTTCATACGGGCCGGTCGGCTAAGTTCGAGCTCGCTCGCATGTGTGATTCCAACTGTTCTTTGTGCTTTAGATTGCAAAGGTAATCAACTCCGCCCTCGCTCTTCCCGAAAACTACCGCTTTCTCACATTAGAGTAAGATGAGAGATGAGGATTTTCGCTTTCCGACAATGCTGGGATTTGGAGGAAGCCAGTAGCTACCTGTCGATCGATTCAAGGTGCATTCACAGTTCAGACCGCTTCGCATCGAATCAGCAATGCACTTTACATAGAAATGACAGACAACCTTGGGTCTCGTACGGTCAGCACACAATAAGCATCTCCATCTGCAATTCGCAAAAGCCAGGGTTGGCTATCGTTCTCCGAGCACCACCCTCTAGATTGACAGTCTGTGAATGACGAGTCGTGAGTGTTTGAAACAAAAATCGAAAGAACAGAAATAAAGAAGATTAATCTTGTAATAACGAGTAACAGTCGTGAATAACTTAGTTGAATCTATGGCTTTTCTGCGCCGATCCTGCGAGCGAAGCTGTCAAAACGACTTGACAAGATCGTGAATCGTGAATGGCAACGATCCAGACTCTGTTGATTGGCGGCAGTTGGCGAGTCTAACGTGATTTGCGCAGAACTGCCGACATGTGAGACATGAGCACATTTGGATTTCTAAGCATGCTCAAATGACACTCGTCTTTTTCGCCGTCTGCTGCTGCAACTAGTTAGCATACGGTTCGCGAGTTCTCTCGCCTGTAAAGTTTGCCGGTTGATTCGTGATTCTCGCTTCGCTGCACCTTCCAAATTCCAAATTTGCTGTTCAGGCTAAGTTAGTGACCACAGCAATCGCATGGGCGCCTCCGACGCCCTTGTCAGCCCAATGCCAAAGTATGCACTAAATTGACAAGGGGCTGGGCCTTTTCCTCGCTCCGGAGCTTCCGGTCGCTCATACTCGCGCTCATCATCATTCCAGAACGAAGCTCAAGTCGGGATTCGTCGTCATCCCAAAAAAAGGCCAGCCTATCATAACTCGAGTTCTTTGTGCACTTTCCTAGCATACGTGTGAACAAACATCTCAAGACTGGTGTGGCGTTGGTCAACAGCAACACTTTCTGCTAGGCTGCTAATCATATTATCGCTTGTGCCCGCATGCTCTTGCCGGGGCTGCTGTCGTCGCCAAGTTGCTCCAAACTTGACTACGGTACCCATCGACTTTAACCAAATTATGTCGCTCGCTGGACTCTACATAGTCGTACTGGCCATGACACAGGTGACTTTGGTAGCCAATATCCACCGGTCCACAGCTCATCAGTCTGTCGCAAGACGCTTCGCAATTAACGAGAGTATCAGAAGTATTCTTGGGGTATATCTGCCGATAGCTCTCCAATCGTTGAAGGCAGCACAGATCAAAGCAGCGAAAGAACAGGTTCTGAGAACATTGGATCTTGGCTCGTATGCGGAAGAGCTTCCGCACAGATTCTGGCAGGTGCATGTTGAACATCGACGTAGCTGTCGCTGTTGTGGCTCGCAATCTCCCATCTGAGACATTCGCGAGCTCAACAAGCTTGCCCATTCGTGCCCGTACCTATGCATCTCTGTCCTCGCCCCCACCTTCAGGCATTTCCGATTGACATTATGTCTTGAGCGAGAAGCTCGAGCCTATGCATTTGCGTAGCCCTGCAGCACGCTTGGACCCTGCCCCTCTGACGCCATCAACGCCGCACAGCAGCCTCAACTCGTTTAGTGGCTTGGCGAACACTCGTCAGGTGCCCACACGATCCTTGTGTCCCTCATGCGCATCGGTTGTCTCCCAGCGGCAGCTTCGAAGACCTTCCGAGGTCTCTGGGATATCTCAGACACCCATGTCTCGCTTAGCGGAACAGATAATATTTGTTATCCTTGTACTGTCTCGGCGCTTGCAGTCACAAACATGACCTCCTCTGTCCGCAACATGACCTGCCGCGTCTTACGTCGGCTTCAACAGTGCTACAGCCGGTACGAATAGGGCTCCTCCGGCGTCTGGTGTGATGTCAGACAAGTTGCTGAGTGTGGCGCATCCCTGTGTATGCAAAAAGCCTGAATGCTTCGGTGGGCGGGTGTCGCACCCTCTTCACGCCGAGACGGCGATTGACTGTGAACAAATGGGCACAGCCATCTCTCCCAGATGATTGCGACGGCTAAGATCTCGCTAACCCCACCCTAGCCGCTGCCGCGTCTAGTTTACTTCATATACAAGCACCATATCTGGCGCCGCCACCCCTTCCATCCCTCTGGCTGACTCGTTATCGCCCTTCTTGGCTACGCCTTGTTTGCTTCTGACACCCTGTTACAAGCACCAGTCACATCTTCTTGCTCCACGTCGACATCAACAACTTTGCTGCG